>NC_037681.1:28531926-28815014 GCF_003255815.1 Theropithecus gelada | reverse complement strand
AAAAAAAAAAAAAAAAAAAAAAAAAAAAAAAAAAAAAGAAATCATGTCACTTTAATTGCTGAATGCCAGAAATGATGATCTAGACTGTAGACTTTGCCATATTCCAGAGTTGGGTTCGAATTACAGCTTCCTGACTATGAACTTGTGTGGGCTTGGACATTGGGAAGTGTTTCTTAGCATTTCCAGGACATTTGTTTCATGCCAGCACCGTCAAAGTTTAGCCAAATGACTTTTGCTAAGTGTTTGTATCATGGAATACAACAGGGGTGATAATAACTATTATTTATGTAAATCACTCTGGAAATGTTGCTGATAAAAAACACTTGAAAGTGTTACTTTTTGTTTTGGTTACAATGACTATTACTTAACGTCTCTACACCTCAGATTCCCAAGTGGGAAATGGGACTATTCTGCTAAAAACTTGCCTAGGGCTGCTGTTAGAGAAATATGGGGAAGTTTCCTAGCTAGGTCCTAGCCTTTGTAAATCTTCTATCAGTGGTACTAGTTAAATTTACAGCACTTACCTGTCCTGTCATTTCAGTAACGTGATATAAAAATAAGTGATATCAGAGTGACGGAGTGGTGGTGGTGGTGGTGGTGGTGTGTGTGTGTGTGTGTGTGTGTATGTGTATGAATGCTCTATTATAATAGATTTCCTCCTGTGTTTTGAAAAATGTAATGGCTCCTTGATTTCACAAGTTCAATCCCTTCTCTACCCCGCCCCCCATCACAGGTTGGTAATGACAACCTTGGCAATTGGTATTCCCTAGAGATTAATGTTTGGTGCCAGCTTTAATGTTAGAGCCATAATTAGAATATTCATTATGCTAATAATGTTACACCATTCATCTGATGTATATTTATGTATGAGAAGATATGATAATTCTGTGTGGCTTACTTGGGAGCAGGTAGAGTTAGTGTATCACAGGAAACACTCTTTTTCCTCATCAGCAGAGGCAGGAAGGAGGAGGAAATTAACATTAACGCAGGACCTGCAGTGTTCCAAGACCTGTGTCAGGTGCTCTGAATACAGGATTTCAGTGGATCACATTCCTATTATCTCCATTTTATGGGCGAACAAAAAAGGAAGCTCAGGACAGGAAGTAACTCACCGCTTGGCACTGTCACTAAATGGGGCTTAGGTCAGGGGTTGATCCCAAGGCTCCCTCCAACATGGTGTGAATCAAGACACCGCTTCTCTGTGCAGCTGTGACCGAGGACCTGGGAGAAACACCTCTGCTTCCTTCTCACAGTTTTCCTCTTCTCCCTGGAGAGAATGGCGAGTATCATTTTTGCAAAGCAGTTGGAGGTCTTCAGCAAGAGGGAGGCTGAGACAAACATGAATCGTTGTTCAAACACACGTGGAATCTCACCACGCAAGTTCTTCCTTACTGAAAAAAAAGGAAACGTCTTAACTGGTACCAGCTGGGAGCAGGGCTCAGGGGAATGGCTGAGTTCCCAATTTTGGTAGTTTTTCAGAGAGTGTGCACAGTCACGTAGTTTCTTTTCTTCTCTGTGAATTTAGGATAAGGGAGGGGAAAGGACAAGGATGAAGGGAACTGAGAGGAAACTCTTTGAAGATTGCAGTCTTTCCTCTTCCTAGGAGTGGACTCCGAACATAGGGCATTGGTTACCTCGAGCCCACACAGGGGAACTGAGTGGCATGGTGCAGCTAGGATGGCCCTGAGTGAGGCTGGGAGCCCCAGACCCCTTGCTAGTGGCCACAGGAAGTTCCTTTGCCTGTCTGGGCTTCTCTCCCCTGACTTGTAAAATGAGACTATGTGAGTCAGAATTCTTTCAGATGCAGTTGACAGAAACTCAGATTCCGTGAGCTTGAGCTTCTCTCTGTATGTTGGCCTACAAATCGGCTTCCTTTAGGCAGCGAGAGACATGGCAGTCAGCAGCAGCCTCCCACCCCAGGGGAGGACTCTTAGAGAAAGATTAGCTCTTTCCTCCAAGTCTCCTTACATCAGATTCCAGGGAAGTATTCTAATGGTCTGTCCTGGGCACAGGTTTACTCGTTTGACTGTGGCCGAGGAGATGAGATTCTCTGGCTGATTTTCACTGGATGAAGGTGGAAAGCAGGGATGCTGGGCAGAAGTCGCAACGGAGTCCACCAGGAAGAAAGAGCAGGCACTGTGAATTCGAAGACCTGTTTGCCATTCAATCAGTTAAACATTTACCAGTTCCTCCCGACGCAAACATTCTCCCTTCCTTCTTTCCTTCCCTATTTAGTTTGAACAAAACTGTTTTCCTAGTAGGAAGGAGTTTTATCTCCCCATTCCACATTTCTTCCCTCACAGCTTGTTTGATCCCTGGCTGTCTTCTCGTCCCTTCAATGTGTGCAGAAGATCACCTGCTGAGCTGCAGGGCTCATGCCCGGGAGTCAGCACAGATTCCCGGTGCCTAAAGACGGCCTGTGTGAGGCTGCTCTTGCATTACTTTAAAGAAATACTGGAGGCATTTAGATAACTTATAAAGAAAAGAGGTTCAATTAGCTCATAGTTCTACAGGGTGTACAGGAAGCGTGGTGCCAGCATCTGCTTCTGATGAGGCCTCAGGAAGTTTCCACTCATGGCAAAAGGTGAAGTGGGAGCAGACACGTCACACAGTGAGAATGGGAGCAAGGACGGAGGGTGGGGGAGGAAGTGACACACTCTTTTAAACAACCAGATCTTGCGTGAACTAAGCAAGAACTCACTCCTCACCAAGGGGATGGTGCTGAGCCATTCATAAGGACCCAGCTGCAACATTGGGGGTCACTGTTCAGCATGAGATTTAGAGGGGACACACACCCAAATCATATCAGGGCCCTCTCACTGCCACTATCAAAAGAGAATGAATTTAATTTCTCTCCCCCATCCCCACTCTCATAACACACATACCCAGGTTAAAAGAAATCAGATCTAAAACTTTGAATTTTATTATATTATTCTATTTTCAAAAGCATCTAAGGCTTTTTTGTATCTTGAAATACTCAGTCACACATGCACTTATACCTGCAAATGGAACATCAACCAACCAAAAGAGTAGCAATAATGAGAACTTGCTATGTTTAACAAAGATAAAATAGAAACTTTGGGGAATAAAGCAGGAAGCAGAGGGTGAAACGTGAGGGTGGTAATAGTAAGTCGGATTTGACATCACATTCAACTCTGAGGTTCCTGGCAACCAGGGCAAAGAGAGAAACAATCTGACATTCGACAGCAAATCAGTTTTTCAGGGGCAATAAAGATTTCTCTGCTAAGGTAGGCACTATTATACCTATCTTTTCTAGCATTATAATCTAAGAGACTTTATGTCCTAATTTCTATGTGAACATCTGTGAATGGGTAAGAGACTGTTTCTTCAACAGAAGTAGACTGCACACGGCAGGTTCTGGGACACCTATTGATAGGAAACAGATGTTGAGTCTCAGATCGATGAAGATTCATTTGGGGGGATTTGGGGGACATCTGTTTTATAATATAAGATATATTGAACATGTCTGTGATGGCAGTTCAGGAAGCAGAGCTGGAGAGTAAAGCAGGCAGGGGCCAGATCGGAAGAGCTCTGGAGGCCAAGCTCAGGAATTTGGGTTCTGAGAGGCTGGAGCTGGTCAAAGTTCAAAACAATAATAAAAGGACGTCGTCAG
Source organism: Theropithecus gelada (assembly GCF_003255815.1). Lineage (NCBI taxonomy): Eukaryota > Metazoa > Chordata > Mammalia > Primates > Cercopithecidae > Theropithecus > Theropithecus gelada. The sequence goes on along the minus strand of NC_037681.1, from coordinate 28,811,380 downwards.
GTTGAACGGCATCTCACCTGTGGACTCTCTAAGTCTGATGGGAAAATCACGCTGCTTCCTCCATCCAGATCACCCAGCCTTGCAGCCTTCTGCATCCTGGGGAGAGGGGGCCCAGCCAGCACTCACGGTGAGAACATAGCTCCCTCTTGGGACCCCGTTATGCTGACCCTGGCTTCCCCTTCTAGGAGAAGTAAAGCACAGAAAGGCCTGTTGATGGTAAGATTACTTGCTGCTTTCTGTGGCCAAAAAAGTAGGGGTTCCATCGTTCCATCTGCCAGCATTTTGAAATAAGTAGGTCTTATTTATTTATTTATTTATTTATTTACATCTGGTCAGAACCCACCCAAATGGTGATACACAAATGTAAGTATTAATGATATTTTATATTGTTGTTTTGTGTGTGTGTGTGTGTGTGAAGTTGACTACGTGGCAGCCATAGCCAACCTGCTCTGAAAGAATTCATGTCAAAGTAAAGATAAAATGCTTATAAAGAAGATTCACAGGCAAAAAAAAAAATATGACCATTTTTGCTATGAGAATATTTTCAGGCATTTTAGAATGAGAGGCTTCCAGAAATGTTTGAAAGCTATGGTGGGCATGAAAGAAAAACCTCTGTTTCAAACTGCATATGGCGGGCACATCAATCAGAAATATTTAGCATGATTACGTGCAAGTATTTATTAAAAACATGGGGCTTTATTTTAAAGGATTTCTGGGCTTATTGTGCCTAATGTCAGCAAATGTTCGCCTGTCTAGCTCTACCTTTCAGGGAAAGGGCTCAATGGTGGGCATTTAGCAAGATCTGTGCACCTACACGCTGCAGATGGTTTCGTTTTATAAGAGATGAAACTGCATTTGGTGGAACTGATTAAATATAAAAACACCACCATCTGCCATTTATTCTAATATAAAATGGTTTGGGCAGATGCTGACATCTTTCGAGATGATTGATTCATCCCTGACAAGAGAAGACGCTCAGGGGGTTCCAGCTGCCCACAGCTCAGACAATACCGATTTGCGGGCGCTGACGCCAATCCCGCTAGTTTGATTTGGATGTAGCAGGTGAGCCGAGAGCACTTTAATAATGAGAAGCCGGGAATTTCTAAGCACATCGCTCTCTTCTCCCCACTCCCCACCTCCCCTGACTTCTGGCCTACATTTAACCGGGAGAACATTTTCTCCGCGTGCTCCATCCCATCCTGTGCCTGATTCTCCAGCGCCGGGATAACTGGAGGAGTGTTGTTTTCAGAAAATAGTGAGTCTATTTGCACGTTAGTGTTGAAAACTTCCAAACGCTCTCTATATTGGCTACTGTTGGGTTTAAAATGATCTTTTCTAAGTGGATTAGGGGGTTTCGTTAAACAATATATTGTTTATAAAGACGCCACAGTGCCCGTTGCAGACCAACTTGCAAACAGCTACGTGCATGTTGCTTAAACGTCGGTGGGCATGCTTGTGCCCTTTGCAAAGTGGTACGAGATTGTATGTCTCACATAGAATATTTTCCTAAGCATTTTTTTAACAACCTAAATAATTTCTGGAAGAAGGTGGTGTAGGGATCGAGATATTGACTTGGTGCTATGTTTATAAAACATCTATTTAGGTCATGATTGTTAGATGTAAAATAAATGTTTTTCTCTCCTGGAATTAAAGTCAGAGGTGAAGCTGGGTTTTCCCCATCTGGTTCATTACATGTCTGAATATTTATATTCTTTACTAATAATTAGACATAGTGATGTAAGAATATTTCTGGATATTATTATTATTATTGTTATTTGAGGCAGGGGTCCCACTCTGTTGCCCACGCTGGAGTGCACTGGCCTGATCACAGCTCCCTGCAGCCTCAACCTCCCGGGCTCAAGTGATCCTCCCACTCCAGCCTCCTGAGTAGTGGGACTACAGGTGTGCAATACCACATCTGGCTAATTTTTGTATGTTTTATAGAGACTGGGGTCTTGCCATATTGTCCAGGCTGGTCTCAAACTCCTGAGCTCAAGTGATCCTCCCCCTTCAGCCTCCCAAAGTGTTGGGATTACAGGATTACAGGTGTGAATCACTGTGCTTGGCCTTGATATTTTAAATTAAATGCGGCTATGAATATCATAATGTGTTCGCGCTCTGATTACTATGAATATCACAATGAATATCACAATGTGTTCGTGCTCTGATTACATATATTCCTATGTATATAATTGTGAAAGTTTGTATAGATGTGTTTCCATTTTGGTGCTCATAGGAAATTCTGTTATTTTGAGTCAGAGCCCCGTCCGCTTATTTTCTTTCTATTTTCTCTTGTGCGTTTATTCTCCTAATGCTTTCTAGTCTGGTAGTCAAGGTGGGAGGATTAGATTTCATCTCTTTCCCTGGTGGCATTTTATGTGATTCCTGCACTCAGTGTGCTGGGGACAGCAGCTTTCAGTTCCCATTCTTAGCATCTCTTCCCTGCCTCCTCTCTGCTCTTCTACTCACGCTCCTCTCCAAACCGCTTTTCATGTCTTGCCAACATTCTTTTCTCTATACTGTTATTGTCTTGTTGGTTTCTTATTCTTTCAGATTACATACGGAGAACTCGAGGAGCTGCCTTTCCAAAGTTGCAGCAAACTCTGACCGGGTGGTTTCGTTCCTGCTGAGCCACACTGAGTCCGCACCCCTCTTCCCTTTTTTCTCTCTCCCACCCTCTGTCTCCTGCCTCTCCCTTGTGGCCTTCCCTCCCTGCTCCTCTTCCCTCCTAGAGCATCTACTTGCTAAGACCTCCATCTGACTTTCTACTGAGCTTCTTACAGTTAAAGAGTGCCTGCCGCTGTCTTATGGATCCTGCCTGCATCGTTAGCTCCTGTACAGTGGGAGCCTTGAGGGCAGGGATGGTACCAGTATTAGTCTCCCAGGCTGTTGTCAGAGAGAACCACAGCCTGACAGATTCAACAGCAGACACTGATTTTCTCACAGTTCTGGAGACTAGGGTAGAAATCGAGGTGTGAGCAGGGTTAGTTCCTTCTGAGGGCTGAGAGTTGGGATCACAGGGAAGAACAAGCCTCTGCTGTGGTCTGAACGGCTCCCCACCCCAGGGAAATCCGAATGTTTGAATTCCAAGGCCTGATATCTCAGAATTTGACTGTGTTTTAAAACAGGGTCTTTACAGGGGCAGTTCAGTTAAAATTGAGGTCCAAGATGGGCCCTAATCCAATATGCCCCATGTCCTTTTAAGAGAAGACAATTTGGACGGAGACACACATAGCGGGAGAGGATGGTGTGAAGAGACAGGGAGAAAGCCGTCTCCATGTCCAGGAGAGAGCCTGGAAAGGCGCTTCCCTCATAGCCTCACAAGGATCCAACCCCACCCAGACCTTCATTTCTACTTCTGGGCTCCAGAATCGTGAAAAAATAATTTTCTGGGGTTGAAGTTCCCCAGTCTGTGATTCTCTCTGACTGCAGCCTGGGAGGCTAATACAGGTACCATCCCTGCCCTCAGGGGCCCGCTGCACAGGAGCTAAGGAGGCAGGCAGGCACCCATAAGATGGTGGCGGGCAACCGATCGGGCGACAAGATGCTTGGTAGAAAGTCAGATGCGAGTCAGGGGAAAGGCCACCTGAAAAGGGTAGGAAGGCTTCTTCGAGGAATAAGCATTGAGGTCACAACTTCAATGATGAGTACGAAGTTTTCGGGCAGACATTCAGAGGAAAGCTCCCTGGGCAATAGTGAACCTTTGTGCAAACTTAGGAGGGTGTGGGAGAGCTGTGGTTTTGGAACAGTTTTGTCTAGTCCCTCAGGCAATGATGGCGGCCCAGATGGTACCAGTTCCTGCAATCCAATACCCTTCACGGTATGACACTGCTGCCTCCTGCTATACTCTGCTTCATTCTGAATTAACATTCTCTGTTCAGTGAGCAAATGCATTTGCCTCTTGACTCCAAGACAGTGCTCAAACCTTGGGTTTGAAATATGAGGGAAACATTAGTCCTGCTATCTATTGCTGTATGCTATATGGCTTAGTCATATAAAATAACATATTGTGTGTCTCACAGCTCTGTGGCTCAGCTGAGCTCAGCTGGGCAGTTCTGACGTGGAGTCTCATGTGCTTACAGTCAGATGGTGACAATAACTAGAATTCATCTGAAAGTTTGTCTGGATCGGGGTCCCAGATGACTTCTTCTCTCATATGACTGGCACCCAACTAAGATGGCTGGAACAACTGCGGTTGCCTGGGTCTCTCTCCACACTGCTCCTCCACACGGTAGCTTGGGCTTCCTCATGGCATGGCAGGATCAGGGGATTTAGGCTTCTTGCATAGTGACTGGCTTTTTCCAAAATAAGTCTTTCTGGAGACAAATGCAGAAACTTGCACCCTGCCTCAGAAGTCAAGCAGCATTGCTTCCATCACATTTTATTGGCTACACCAGCCAGCCAGAATGTGGGAAGGGCTACAAAAGGGCATAAGTATTGGGAGGTGCGGTTAACTGGGAGGGGACAGCTTTGGAGAGTAGTTACTACAAGTGTGTTTCAGGCGGTAATACTGAGTTTGCACTGAGTTCCACCTTCCTCATGGTTAATGATATGACTCTGTCAAGAACTTGATGATTGTAAAGAATTTGAACTGGCAACAGCACCACAAAAGATTTTCTTTGTGTAAGAAAACTGGAGCAGAAGAGTGTCAGATTTAATACCTAGGTCCCCTTAACAAGAGCCGGGATGACTAAGTACAAATGTCCAAGCCTAGAGCTCCCCTGACAGCCCAATGAGGGGCCAAAGTTTCCCAGCAATGGGGACCAGGAACACATTTCTGGCCAGTTGGATTGCTACAAAATCACTTAAGAAAGGATGCCTTTGATAGAGCCCTTAAGCCTGACAGTAAGAAGTGAGGGCTCATTTTCACAACTATTCCGACTCCAGATTAGGGAGTACCCACAAGCTGTCTGGCTCCCTGACCCACGTGTCAGCTTGTGAGGAGATTCAGGGAAATCCTCTCTGAAGCCAGAGCAACTGAATATAAGTTAAGGTGAGAAATGCTCATTCCTTCTCTAGGAAGTTACCTTTCAATCATAGTTAAAGGATGGCTTCTTCAAAGGAAGCCACCTTGCTTGCTTGATCGTTGCCAGAGAGCAGGACATCACCAGGGAGCAGGACAGGTGGATTTTTAAGTTGCAGGCAGGAACCAAGCATAATCTGCACTTCTGCATGTAGCCTTATTCTAGGAACATTCCCACCACGCCCTGCTCCCTAGCGGTGGTTCCCCAGGTCGGTTCTCTTCTGTTCACAGACCCGCGAATGACTCTCTGCCTAATTTGCGCCATTTTGCCTGCAATATTTGTTTTCATTTTTTTCTCCTGCAAGCAGATTTCTTCTGCCATATGCTCATTTAATCCTAATTGTGGTGCATGAACATCTTGTGTACTTAGTGTCTGGGTCCCTGGAGGCTCTGTGCAGCCGAGTGCCATGTGACCCGTGAAACTGTGTCAATCTCATTGGGCAGCTCCTGATAACTTAGACCTCCCATTTCTGATTAAAAATAGGGCGAGTCCAGATTTCTTTTTGTACCTTCCATAGGAATGGTACACTGTTTGATTGCTCCCAAATTACATCATACTTACACATGTGTGAGGAAAAAATATTACTGTGGTTTGAGTGTTTGTGTCCCTTTAAAATTCATGTTGAAACATAATCTCCAATGCAATGGTATTAAGAGGTGGGACCGGCCGGGCGCGGTGGCTCACGCCTGTAATCCCAGCTCTTTGGGAGACCGAGACGGGCGGATCACGAGGTCAGGAGATGGAGACCATCCTGGCTAACACGGTGAAACCCCATCTCCACTAAAAAATAAATACAAAAAAATTAGCTGGGCGTGGCGGCGGCCGCCTGTGGTCCCGGCTGCTTGGGAGGCTGAGGCAGGAGAATGGCGTCAACCCGGGAGGCGGAGCTTGCAGTGAGCTGAGATCTTGCCACTGCACTCCAGCCTGGGCGACAGAGTGAGACTCCCCAAAAAAAAAAAAAAAAAAGAGGTGGGACCTTTGGGGCAGTGATTGAATAGGAGGGCTCTGCCCTCCTGAAGGGTTAATGTGCTTAGAAGAGAGGCTCTGGAGGAAGCTCCCTGTGCCTTCTTGCCCTCCTGCCCTTCTGCCCATGTGAGGACGCAGCAAGAGGTGCCTCAGTGAGGCAGAGAGCAGCCCTCACCAGGAGCACACCTGCTGTCACTTTGATCTAGGACTTCCCAGTCTCCAGAACTGTGAACAATAAATGTCTATGACTTATAAATTAGCTAGTCTAAGGTATTTTGTTATAGCAGCCTGGAACTGACTGAGAAGGCCACGTAATGTGTTTTTAGCACTTCTGTTTCACTGAGTTCAGGCTCCAGAGTTTGAAACTGGCAAGTAAGGGCTGAAAGAAAGCATATCCAGTATCAGGAAAGTTGATTTTTAAAGTCCTCATTATGAAGAGTAGAGGTTTCTCAGGCCTAGCAGTTTGACAACATGACAACAGCATGACAAAAACAATCCTTCCCAGTAGGTCTTTTGGGGAACAGCCAAGGCACGCTTGCTTTCAAATGCACACGATGTCAATGGGAGGTTTGGCTTCCATCTGCTTGTCATCAGCCTACCTGACACTGATGGTGAAGGACGAGGAGGAGAGCCGGGCAATGAACAGATCTTCCCTGCCAAGAGTTGCTGTGTTCCCTCCTCAGGGACTGTGGGGCAGAACTGTAGCATCTCTATGTGATGACCACCTTTCGTGGTCTCTATCATCGGAGGGGTTTGGTGGCACCAACTTTGGTTTTTGCCCAGCCCGAGGTGGCTGACTGAAGGCTATCAGTTCAATATGTTATGTCATTAGTTTAATGTGAGGGTGTATTTTTTAGTTTATTTTGAAATAAATGAGTACCAGGTTCTTTCACACTTTTGGGATGTTCGTGGGTTCTCTGTGCCTCAAATGCTCTTCTTTCCTCTGTGTATCTGTAAAACTCCTACTTATACCTAAAAACATCCCACAGCCAGAAGCCTTCTCTGAAGGCTGTTTGTATAATCACCACCAAACACACAGAATTGATCCACAAATGGTATTTTAAAAAAATATTCTCCCTTTTCATGTACCATTTAGTGCCTTTGCAGGCCTCAATCAGTTCAGCTTCAGTTTTCACTATTCCAGACTCTATTTTCACACAGAAGCTCCTCTAATCTTTATTATTTTGTTGCCTTTCTTCTAGTTCTCTAATCTCTTTATGTAGACATATTCACCAGGAAAAAAACGAGGCATATCATGGGGAAATTAATTCATTTACCATTTCACAAAGCTTTAATCTCATCATTTTTCCTAAGAAGTATGGATCATCAACTCTGTAAAGGTTGATAAATGCTTTTTGCTTACATTTATGGTTATGTTTAATAGTTTGGTTTGCTGTACAGGAGGGCAGAGCACTCTGGGCTTTTATTCCTTAAAACCTTCCTTGGTTGTTAAACAACCTTCCTTCAAATCAGTCACAGTAGGAATATTTATACCATGGGAATTGGCAAACACTTCAAATCAGGTTTTGTTTTGTTTTTTCTTTCCTTTTTAATGGTGAGCCAGTTTACTATCACACCACAGGTTATAAACAATAGTTCTGGCAGCCATAGTTGCAGATGTGCCTTTTAGATTAACTTATAGTTCATGAAACATTGATATTCTGTGAGACCATGCTAGGTACTCATTTATAAATGGGTTTTTACATAGTTGTGGGATAAACACAATTAAAGATGATTTTCCTAATCAAAGGACTTTTTATAGGCTTTAAAAATGATAATGTGCTTTGGGAATATTCTAGAAAGAGGGGGAGATGTTGAAAATGAGATGTTTCCTTCAATTATTTATCCAAAGAACTGTCTTTCCCCAGAATACCTATCTATTATTATGTCACTGGCCCCTATGAAATCCTGGCTTAGATTATTTTTCCTGAATGTATTATTTTAGATACATCCTGCTTGCTCCCTCCTTTCCTTTCCTTTTTTCTTTCTTTTTTCCTTCCCTCCTCTCCCCTCCCCTCCCCTCCTCTCCCCTTCCCTCCCCTCCTTTCCCCTTCTCTCCTCTTCTCTCCTCTTCCCTCCCTTCCCTTTCCTCTTTCCTTTCCTTTTACCTTTTTTCTTTCCTTTTACCCTTTTTCTTTCCTTTTTTCCTTCCCCTCCTTTCCCTCCCCTCCCCTCCCCTCCTTTCCCTCTGCTTCCCTCCCCTCCCCTTCCCTTCCCTTCCTTTTCTCTTTTCTTCAGCTTTGTGAAAGCTTCCTGCAGACCAGAGCTCTCCATGGACTAAGGGAACTCAAAGACTTCCTGGTGTGTTTCCTCATTCATTCTGTATTCTTCTGTTCCTGTCTTTCCCAGTTCTTACCCAATGTCACATCTGTGACAAAAACATTTCTATTACTAACACACAATCTTCGAGACTTTATGAAGTATCTTTTTTGAAAGTCTAATAGACTTGTAGTCTTTCTTTCTCCCCCAGGTATCTTCTTCTCTTCTCTTCTCTAAAATTCTAGTTAGGTATTGCTGTAAGAAGAAGCTATGTGCACTCTCCCCCATAATTGTGCTTATCTGTTGGATGGTTCAGTCTATGTGCAATGCGCACAGCAGCTCTAATCCAAATGCAATGTAGCATGTGGCTTCTCATCACCATGACTCAGTGCCTCTGCTTGCACAAGGCTAGGACTATTAATACTGCTTAAATGGAGTCAAATAATGAGGGTGATATTAAATGTTTCTTGTAAGGCAATTTTTTGTTATGTTATTAGATTCGTTTGGTGGCCCATTGATCTGAATTGTGAGAAACAGAAGCCATATTCAAATAGAATATTAAAAATTACCAAGAAAAAATTTTAATATGGAAATAAAAATGAGTGAAGACACGTACATTTTCCCAAGAAGATGTGATTTACAAGGTTCTTGGGGTCTGTGCTCTGGTGAGTTCCAAGTGTCATACTGAGATCTTACCTGGGGGGAAGGGAGCTACGAGTGACCTGAGACTCCTTCTGAATGACCTAAACAAGTGACATTCCAAGCGATAGATGCCCTTGAGGTGTTAAGGATGGTGGTGACAGGATCCTGGACCTCTCACATAAATATTCATGAGCATGCAAGCTGCTACATGGAGTCAGTTTGGCAATATGTAACAACTAAAAATGGGCTTAGATCTGATGATTTCACTTTCACAAACTTAGACTAAGGAAATAACATACAGGGTGTTTCCTGCCGTACCATTTATGAATTCAAAAAGGTGGAAAGTAATGTTTAGCGTTGGGGGATTTGTAAAGCACATTATGCTACATGTATAAAATAAATACTATACCAGTTATGCAAAATAATGAATAGTGATCTATATTTATGGAAATGGGAAAATATGCATTATATATTGCTAAGTTTAAAAAGCTGGTCATGAAACAGCCAGTTCATATAAATACATTTTTTGGATAAAATTTGCATATTGATATATGTAAAACCCACAAATGTATATGTGTGTGTATATATATGTGTGTGTGTGTGTAGGAACAATCTGAAAGTTTATATATCAGGGTGTTAATGATGGATATCACTTAGGAGAATCAATATGGGTTAGCTTTCTTCTTTGTGTTTTTGTTTATTATCTAATTTTCTAAACAACATTACTGTTATTTTAGTATATAGAAAAAAATAAGCCTAAAGCTGTTGGTTTTGTCTCTCAGGCCTGGGCTTATTTCCAAGACCCTGAAATCTCTTATTTCTCAGAACCAGGAGCCACCTTTTTCTTCCTGCTGGCCCAACTGTCTGTTCCCTGTCCCCAGGGCCTGCCTGGCTGTGGGCAGAGGCCTGCAAGCTAGATTTTCTGGGGCTCCATGTTCTGGAGCTGAGTTTACAGTAGGGCTGCTCAGTTTGCCTTTCTGGAATTCTGCCTTGTCACTGAGCCCCAATCCTAGCCCTTGATTTTTTTTTTTTTAAATTGCCGATTTCTGTCCTTAAGTCCTTGCCTTGTGATCTACCAGCATCCCAGGTCTCCCAGCACCATCTCCTCTGTTGATCTTCCCTGGTGTTGATGTGCACCTCCCACCCAAGGTGTGGTCACAGGAACCCTGCAACCTGCTGACCGATGCTCTGCAGAGCTCCCTTCCTAGGGTCTGTCACACATAGAGATGGTGCCCTCACTGACCATCTACCATGTGCTGTGACCAGCAGACTGTACTGCCTCTCTGTCCCTACAGTGAGTTCCTGGCCACATCACCACGGTGCCTACTCATGCTTACGCATCTCCTTACAGCTTAGGCCTTCCCCGGTCTGTCCAGGAATGGTGTCCATTCTCAACTATGAATCCTGGAGATTCCACCTCCTTCTAGTCTCCAGACAATTCAACCCAGGACTGTTACTAGGTAGGTGTTTGTATAACCATCAATACTTATGTATGAATTCACCTAGTTAAGGGAATTCTGTGAGAATCAATGATATGCTGGGTGCAGGGAATCTTATTTGAGAATTGTTAGGATAGTTATTTTTTTCACATGTAGTTATTATTTTTTAAAATTCAGTAGTTTTTTGGGTACAAGTGGTTTTTGGTTACAGGGATAAGTTTTTTAGTGGTAATTTCTGAGCAGTTTACACTGTACCCGATAAGTAGTCTTTTATCCTTCATGCCTCTCCCACCCTTCCCCTGAGTCCCCAACGTCCATTATATCATTCTTATGCCTTTGCATCCTCATAGCTTAGCTCCCACTTATAAGTGAGAACATACGATATTTGGTTTTCCATTCCTGAGTTACTTCACTTAGAATAATGGCTTCCAGCTCCATCCAAGTTGCTGCCAAGGCTGTTATTTTGTTCCGTATTATGGCTGAGTAGTGTAGAATGACGGATCTTTTTGAGAATTTGGTGAAAGGATTCGTGCCCTGGCATTTTAGGATGTGCTGAAGACTTCTGACTCTCCCATCATTTCCCTTATCCCCATTCCCTGTGGGGGCTGCTTTCTGATAGGGAAGGGAAGATGCTTTGTCAATGGGCTGTTACTACCTGGGAGGGTTTGTCTGTGAACAGCAGGACCTCGAGATGGTGTCCCAGCCCCAATTTAGGCTGTTGTGATGGCAGGAAGGCATTTTTAGCCTAGTGCCCATTTTCACCACGTCTTCCTTATTCCCACTGTGGAATATCATCTACTCTGCTTTTCCCTGGGTTGTCTCAAAACTCAGACTTCTTCGTAAGTGCTGGCTTCAGTCTGTGAACTCCGCTTTCTTTTGGTGCTTTCTCCCCCATCCCGTCTTCATCTCTGGTGCCTTCACTGTGTGGATCCTTGTTATGGTCTGAATGTGCCTCCTCTGAAATTCAGGTGCTGCTAATGTGATGGTGTTAAGAGGTGGACCTGTGAGAGGTGACTAGGCCATGAGGTTGCTCTATTGTAGATGGTTGGATCAGGTCTCCCTTTACAAGGGGACTTGATGCGGGGAGTTTGTTTTCTCTCGCCCTCTGCCTTCTGCCACGTGAGGACACAGCAAGAAGGCCCTCGCCATATGCTGGCACCTTGATCTTCGACTTCCCAGGCCCCAGAAGTGAGGAATGAATTTCTGTTTTTCCTTCATTGCTCAGTCTCTGGGATTCTGTTCCAGCAGCCCGAACAAACAAAGAGAGTCCTTCAGCCCCCATGTCCACGAATGGCAAAGATTTATGGGGGTGGGGCCACAATTCAATCCACCCTCTCAGCCCTAAAAAAATTCATGTCTTTCTCACATGCAGAATGCATTTCTGCCCATTCTTTTTTTTTTTTTTTTTTTTTTCTTTTTTCTTTTTTGAGATGGAGTCTCACTCTATTGCCTAGGCTGGAGTGCAATGGCGTGATCTTGGCTCACTGCAACCTCCGCCTTCCAGGTTCAAGTGATTCATTCTCCTTCCTCAGCTGGGATTACAGGCGTGTGCCACCACACTTGGCTAATTTTTGTATTTTTAGTAGAGATGGGGTTTCACCCTGTTGGTCAGGCTGGTCTTAAATGCCCGACCTCAGGTAATCCACCTGCATTGGCCTCCCAAAGTGCTGGGATTACAGGCGTGAGCCACTGCGCCTGGCCCATTTCTACCCATTCTATTTGCTCAAACAGTCAAAAAGCCCCTGCTAACCACAGGAGGCTCTGACGGGTACCTTGTGTGCAAGGGAGGCTTTTAAAGACAGATTTACAAAATGCAGAATCCTTTTGCACCATGAACTCAGTTGATACAATTTCAAGTAGAAAAATCAGGCCTGACACAGACAGATAAAATACTAAAATAATGCTGTTTTAAAATTGAAAACAAGGCTCAACGGGCTTTGGTGAGAGGGTGAAAGTCACAGAATTTGTGGAGGAGGGAGTGGGGCTAGGTCAAGAGCCCTTTTGGGCATCTGCTCCTCCCATTCTGCAACGCTCATTTGTCTGTGTCTTGTCCAGCACGAATTAATTTATTGATGTGTGGCCTCAGAGTCAATGCATTTTTTTTTTCCAGTAAGATGTGTAATATGCATGGCATAGTGCGGAACAGATGAAAACAAGTAACTAAAAAATCAGAACCTGCCTAGAAATAATCATTTCTGGTTCTCATAACTGTCAGTATCTTCTTTTTTCAGACTGTTTGGAATTTGATTTCAAGGATTCCATTGTTTTGAAATAAGCTTGAAAAGCACACGAATTATGCTTATAGAGGGGATGGAGAAGTCCCGCTTTCTGTCCGGGAGAACCTGGGAGGATGTTTTTGCTCTCTTCTCCCAGCTTACTCTGTCACTGCATTTGTGTCATGGCTGGGCCAAGCAGGGCTGTAACTCCCTGTGCACGGTGGCTGCTTTTTCCTTTGGCTTGGTCGAATATCCTGATAAATAACATGCAGTCTACAGCTGTTCAAATGACATTCCTTTTTCTAAGCAACACTTCTGTGTCCATTTCCACTATTGTAGGCTTTGCCTCGATAGGTAAATAATGTACGTGACTACAGTGGGACTAGGTGTTAGTGAAATTGAACAAGTGGCAGTGGAAAAGTGGAAAGAGAGCGTGAGGTGTGAGCTGCCTTGGAGGAACTAGATTCTCTTCTTGCTGGGACCCAGATACTCTTTTGGCAGGCCTGGCATACAATTTACTTAAAATCATTTTCTCTCTCTCTTCTCATCCCCTTCCCTTCTAAAATTCATTTTGTAGATCAACACTATGTGTCCTGGGTCGAGTAATTGATACAAATGCCTTTTCTCATTTAGAGACCACTTGCAAAAGAGAAAATTATTTTTCCAATGGAAATTGGCTTTGAAACCCCGTCTCTACTAAAAATACAAAGAAATTAGCTGGGCATAGTGGCGGGCACCTGTAGTCCCAGCTACTCAGGAGGCTGAGGCAGGAGAATGGCATGAACCCAGGAGGCGGAGCTTGCAGTTAGCTGAGATTGTGCCACTGCACTCCAGCCTGGGTGGCAGAGTGAGACTCTGTCTCAAAAAAAAAAAAAAAAAAATTGCGAGGGTGTGAGCTATAGAAATGGTGCTATTAGAGTATATCCATTGTAAATTATGCACTTGCACCATTTAAAGCTTATTAAAGTCACACTTTACTATGCAAAGCAATTTTTGGTTATCACAAATGTGACTTATTTGTTTTGCATCACTATGAGGTCTATGCTGTTGGGTGATGTTCCCTAAAGGAGTCTTGCAGTTAGACTCACAGCATGAAAGTGAACGGTGCCTGGACACCTGAGGGATTCTTCTTGCAAATACAGTGTTATTTATCATCTACCAGTCAGCAGAGAGGGAAAACATAAAGGATCACCCTTGGAAATTTGGAGTAGAAAGCAGGTGCATCAAGTCCTCATCTCTATTTTTTTCACTGTCTCAATGATTCGCCCTGTCACTGGTCACTGTATTCTATCCAGCTTCGTGCCTCAGTTTCCTAATCTGCACATGTGTCATATGATTATTGGAGGGTTAAGTGAAGTAACACATGCAGTGTTCTTGAAGCAGAGCCTGGCATGCAGTAAACACATAATTGTTAGGTATTATGGTTATTATAATACCATTAGCAATCCAGACTGAAATTGGATCCTACTCCTCAAAGAGAATGCTCAGCTGAACAGATATCATGAAAAAGCAGACTTTCCACGACCACCACATGCCCCTGGGACATAGGTTGCAGTGCGTAGGAATGTGGGTAACCAACAAGGAAGGACTTACAAAGTGGACATCATGCTCCTTGGAACCTGAAGACCATACAATTTGTTTGAAGAAAAACCCATTAGGAGTGGCCAGGATAGTCGGAATCAGATGCCTTCCAACATTATATGGAGAGGTGAGGTCCTGGCAGAAATTGCACGTATTTTGATCATTTAGAACAAAACCTCCCAGATTGTATGACTTGAACCTCATATGTCAATCTTATTACTAGACACACTGTCGGCTTAGTGTCACAATGCTCATGATGATGTGTTTTGACAGCAACATCTGTCACCCCTCCCGTGGCCTCTGTTTATTTGGCCGGTGTAGCTGACGTTGTGGGGATCCCCTTTCCTTCAACTCTTTCTTGTCCATTTCTCCCAGACTCCATGGACTCTCTGAGGAAATGCTGCTTCAGATGGAGGAGGAAGGACCTCTGGTGCCAGCTGGTTTTGCAGCTATGACCTCTAATCACGTGCTTAAAATCCATCTGTCAAAGAACATGGGGTTGCATTACAAACATCAAAAACTATTTGAGAATCCGTCACACACAAGGCCCTTGGGAAGAGTAAATGCACAGGATTTGTAACGAGACTCAGTTACAGTTGCAGTAAAGGTGAGAATTGCAATAAAACCCAAAGCCAAAGCTCATTTCTCTGAGAAGGTGCAGCCACCTCTCCTAACCACACTTTTACCAGCATTGTTAACAAGTCCATCTACGGGTATGTTCTGGTTTCATTTGTAGTAAGATGATGCATGAAGCTTTTCTTGTGCAACTAAGACCCATAGTTGACAACAAAATGTGTTAAGTGTTCTCATATTCTAAAGAGAGCGTTAGAAATTAATGTTGGACACCTTCCATAGGCCTTATAAACACCAGCCACTATCCTGCCACTGCCATCCCCATGAAGTCGGGTGGCTGGCGTTCTTGGGTGCATGGAGTCTGTGGTGGTGCGGGAGTCCCACAGTAGAGGGTGGTGTCTCTTTCCTTGAAGTCAAGGGCAGGACTCCAGGGGAATTATTAGGGTCCATGGAAGTGTCTGCAGCATGAGGAGCCTGGCAGCCTTCTCCCTCTGGACACTTGCTGAGCTCCAGAAGTCCCGGGGCCCGTCTTGGTGCTGCTGTCAAAATGGAATCTGGGGGAGTCTTTAGGAGAGCTTCACACAGGTTCCCTGCAGTCGGAGGATGTGCTCTGCCATAAAGGCTGTTGTCTATTTTGGGTCCAGAGATTTCTGAAGGCAGGAGGCAAGCTGAGACCACAGTGTTATATGCCTGGGAGAAAGATGCGGGTCACCCTCACCCCATTCCAGTTTTCTGAGTCCATTAGAAGGTGTAGAAGAAGTCTCAGGTTCTTGTGGCTCCATGTGGGAGAGCATGGAGGTTACTGGAGGCATGGGATCCTTGAGACTATGGTTACAGGGTGCCCAGAGGAGGCATGGCTTTCCTTGCTCAGGAGGCCAAGGTGTAGCTGAACGCCATATGCAGGAGACCACACAAACCAACTACTGGGAGGGCACCTCTTTTTGTTTTTTTTTTTTGTGAGACAGAGTTTTTCTCTTTTTGCCCAGCCTGGAGTACAATGGTGCATTCTCGGTTCACTGAAACCTCCGCCTCCCGGGTTCAAGTGGTTCTCCTGCCTCAACCTCCCAAGTAGCTGGGATTACAGGTGCCTGCCACCATGCCCGGCTAATTTTTTTGTATTTTTAACAGAGACAGGGTTTCACCATGTTGCCCAGGATGGTCTCGATCTCTTGACCTCATGATCCACCCGCCTCGGCCTCCCAAAATGCTGGGATTACAGGTGTCAGCCACCGCGGGGAGGTCACCTCTTTAGCAGATGTGCAGGCACCAGATGGTTCCCTTGGAGATGATTCCCTTGATGGCCCCTCTCCCATGGCCAGACCCTCCTCCTCATCCCCTTTCAGACCTAGGTAGCAGCATCCTGCTGCTAGTTCCTGGGTCTTTAAATCACCCTGTTGGTTCCCTTAACCTGCTCGCCCCTCTGGAAACAGTCTTTTCAATAAGTTCTTCAATAGCCCTTGGATGTGCCATCTTGGTCCGCCAGGACCCTGACAGATGCACCAGCCTCCTCACTCAACCTTCCTCCCCCTGACCCAGCCTTCCAGACCTGGCCATGGGCCGGCAGCATCAGCACTACCTGAGTTTGTTGGCAATGCAAAACCTCTGGCCTACCCTGTTCCAAGGGAGTCAGAATCTGTATTTTCAGAAGACCCACGTGACCTGTGTGCAAATTTGAAAAGTGCCTATGGGAGATGGGGAGGAGGGGTATGAAGATGAAATCACCCCCCGCCCTACATTCCACAATCTGTTCAGATACTAGCCAGGCAGACTCCCCAAACACCTGCTGCCCACGTTCTTCTTTCCTGTCTCCCATGGGCAGACACGCAGCACATCTGATCTGGACTTACGCTGCCTGGGTTTGAATCTTACCTCTCCTGCTTGCTAGCTGTGCAATTCTGGGAGAGTTCTTTAACCCTGCCTGTTTCCTTGTTTGTCCAGTGGGGATACTAATTGTGGAGACGATTAAACAGCATGACACGTAAGAGGCGAGGGAACTAGCCATGTGGCTGTATGTGGGAAGAACAATCCCAGCAAGGAAGGCCAGCAAGGGAGCCCCGTGAGTGGAGGGCAGTGCCTGCCACAGCGTCCCTCAATGGCTGCTGAGGAATATTGGTAGTGGTGGTGTCATTTTGGGTAGGAGGTAATATACAGGCTGGAAAATCCACTTTTCTATTTCTATTCATAAATAGAAGACAATCACCTGAAATGATAATCACAGCAGCATTTGTATTTACTTTAGAGTCAGCGAGGCCCTTTCAGAGGCACGATACAGACACTTAGAGGATCAGAAGTAAAGCCATGGAGAGATCACTCCAGCCTGCACTCAGTCAGATGGAGCGCTTCCAGAGTCAAGTTTACTGTAAATGAATCCCTGCTTCCAAATGTAATTCTGCAGATGCACTTTGATTTCACAGCCGTTGATCAATAATTCATTTGGCTTGTGACTACCGATGACATGATTTAATATGTCCAGCTAAATTATGTTCCCATAGGAACACTCATGCATACCAAAGGAAAAAATTACAGTTATCATAGTGCTGGCCTCTAATTGAAGCAAGCCTGCATGCAGGCCTAGACTTGTTGTTTGAAGGAAAAAAAAGTCATGTGATCAAATCAATAGGGGACCTAAGTGCAGAGAACTCTTTATGAATCCAGGACTATGGAGGGGCCTTCTATTAATGTCACTCCCTAATCAGGAGCATCTGGATTGGGCACTGATATGGTTAGGCTTTGTGTCCCCACCCGGATCTCATCTTGAATTTTAAGTCCCATAATCTCCAAGTGTCAAGGGAGAGACCAGGTGGAGGTAATTGAATCATGGGGCTAGAATTTCCCCCATGCTGTTCTCGTGATAGTGAGTGAGTTCTCACGAGATCTGATGGTTTTATAAGGGGCTCTTCCCTGCTTCGCCAGGCACTTCTTCCTGCTGCCTTGTGCAGGTGTCTTGCTTTCCTTTCCGCCACGACTGTAATTTTCCTGAGGCCTCCCCAGCCATGCGGAACTGTGAGTCAATTATACCTGTTTCCTTTATAAATTACCCAGTCTCAGGCAGTTCTTTATAGCAGTATGAAAATGAACTAATACAGGCACCATTTATAAATACCTACCACTGAGATTAGGACTGGAAGGGCAAAGGTAACAAGCACCCAGGAGAATTACAATTGTTTGGAGTAATCCCAAGTACTCACTCCAACTTCCTAAGAAGCACCGTCCTCATTTTTACCTTTGATTGTGATCTCTGTTTAGTTCCCTGCAATGTTCTCTTGGCCTCTCCTTGTCTAGAGGTTGTGAGAGATGTGGAGTGAAAGGGCCGAAGTAACCAGGCACAGGTTTGAGGACACCTTAATGGTGGGGATGTTACTTGATCTAAAGATATTCCAAGGCTTGGTTTCTATTAAAAAAGGGAGTCTGGTATCCAGGGGATTTTGTGTGAGACTAAATTAAACACTGGAAAGAGCCAGAATAACACACCTCCTCTGTTTTCACTGTGTTAAACACTTTGTGTCATGTCTGACATTTTTTTCCTTACATTGGGATTTCTCTTTCTCTGCTGCCACTGTCCTTGAAAGTAACAGCAACCCCAGTATAAAGTAGTAGTTAAAAGCATTGGAATTGGCATCAGATTGTCTGGATTCAAATTGTCACTCCATTGCTCACTGGCTGTGTGATCTTGGGAAGTTACTTAACTTCTCTGTTTCAGTTTTAATATCTGTAAAACAGGCATAATTATATCATCTTGCCCCTATGGTTGTTGTGAAGAGTAAATGAGTTTTAATGGAATTCGATTCTTAGTGCAGTGCTTGGTATATATTATACTTAGGATATAACAAATATTAACAATATAAAAATATACATTTATTATTTTTTTTTTTTACTGGTGGTTTCCTAACTGGTCCCTCTACCTCCAGTCTTTCTATCCCAATCCACCACTGTTCACATCACTGCCAAAGTGAAATTCGTTCAGCCACATGGTAATGTGACTCTACCAACCTCCGAACCCCCATGTTCTGTGCATTCAGCTGTCAGAGGGAAGTAGAGGGTGGCAGGGTGAATTGCGGGGGCCTGGGTCAGCAGGGGTAGAGATCAGTCTTCTATCTGGTCTATGGACCAAAGAGTCACATGGTTCTAGTTAACTTCAAGGGAGACTGGAAGCGGAGCCTGTCTATGGCACCAGGAAGAAAACAGATGAGGTTTGTGACAGGTTCTGGTCTCCGTCCCAGGCCTTGAGGCAGGAAGAACTGGACTGTTTGACGAACAGAAGGAAGGCCACTTGGCTTAGAGTTTAGCAAGCAAGGGGGTGGATGAAAACAAACGAGGGCAGAGGTTAGGCTGGAATAGCTCCTGCAGGCCACGTTAAGGAATTCTGACTTTATTCCAATATAAATTGGAAGTCTTTATAAAAAGTTTTATGCCAGGGGGTGATATGAACATATGTATGTCTTAAAGAGACCTGCTGGTGTGAAGAACTAATCAGGGAGTGGATTAGTTTCCCATTGCTGCTGTAATAAATTACCACCAGCTTGGTGGCTTAAAACAGCCCATATTTCTTCTGTTACTGTCTGGAGGTCAGAAGTAGAAATCGAAGTGTTGGCAGAGCTGTGTTTCTCCTAGAGGCTTCAGGAGACAGTCTGTCTCCTCGATTTTTCTGTTTCCTCGAGGCCTCCTGTGTTCATTGGCTCATGGTCCCTTCCTCGGTCTTCAGAGCACATCACTCCAGCCTCTCATTCTGTTGTCCCATCACCCTCACTCCCTCTGACTGTAACCGGCTGTCTCGCTCTTATATGAATCCTGTGATTACACGAGGCACACCCAGATTATTCAGAAAAATCCCCCTACCTCAACAGCCTTTATTTAATCACAGCTGTGAAGTCCCTTTTGCCAGTAAGGTAAAAAATTCAAAGAGGTTCCCGGGATCTGAAGGTGATAACATTCAGCTGGCCCAGGAACAATGATGGTGGCAAGACGACTGGTTAAAATATCATCATCATTGTCCTAAACCATGAGGGGATAAAGAGAAGGGCATGGCCTTGAAAGCGATTTAGGAGGCAGGATCCACAGGTATTGGTCCTTGACTGGTCCTGGGAGATAATAAAGAAGGAAAAACAAAGAAAAAGCCCAGGCCTCTTGCTTGCATGTAATTCATGAAATAATGAATGGAATCATTCGAAGAGTCTATTCGGCAGCTAATGATGAGTGAAAATTCTGAAATTGTCTGTAATTTATAAGGTTTATGACAAGGAAGGAACTCATAATTATAAACTGGTTATCACTGGATATTATACACTGATTTTGCCTGAATCATTAATTAGCAAATGAATCAACAGCTGCTGATATCTCATAAACAAGCTATTCTAAATTATTCTTTAAAAAGTACCATGCAGTAAAAGGAAGACCTATTGAGGTGAAGATTGAGAAATATTCCTTAGAGTTATTTTTATGTTTCAGGACATATTTTAAAAACTATATTTGTAGATTATCAACTTTCACTCAAAAAGCCAAAGTAAAGGTTGAGTTACAACAAATTCAACACTTTAATTTAAAAATTGATGTGGAATAAAAGTTGTCTGTTTTCCAATGTCTCAAGGCCATTTTGTGATTCTTGTTACCCTCAATGGTTATGGGCCTTAGCTTTGATTTCACTTTTCCTCCTCTTCTTTTTTCAGTTCTGTTCCAGTGATGTATTGCTGCATAGTAAACTACCCCGCATGGATTAGTCTGTTCTCATTCTACTATGAAGACATACTCTAGACTGGGTAATTTACAAGGGAAAGAGGTTTAATGGGCTCACAGTTCCACATGGCTGGGGAGGCCTCACAATCATGGCAGAAGGTGAAGGAGGAGCAAAGGCACATCTTACATGGTGGCAGGCAAGACAGTGTGTGCAGGAGAACTGCCCTTTATAACACCATCAGATCTCAGAGACTTATTCACTATCACAAGAGCAGCATGGGAAAATCCTGCCCCCATGATTCAATTAACTCCCATGGGTTCTTCCCACGACTCACAAGGATTATGGGAACTGCAATTCCAGATGAGATTTGGGTGGGGACATAGCCAAACCATATCACCACAATGTAGTGACTAAATACAATAACCATTCTTTAAATTTTTTGAGACAGAGTCTCACTCTGTTGCCAGGCTGGAGTGCAGTGGCGTGATCTCAGCTCATCAAACCTCCACCTCCAGGTTTCAAACCATTCTTCTGCCTCAGTCTCCTCAGTAGCTGGGACCACAGGCACATCCCACCACACCCAGCTACACTTTATATTTTTAGTAGAGACGGGGTTTCACCATGTTGGCCAGGATGGTCTCGATCTCTTGACCTCATGATCCACCTGTTTCAGCCTCCCAAAGTGCTGGGATTAGTCCTGAGCCACCGTGCCTGACCAATAACCATTTTATCATGCTTTATGATGTTGTGGATAAGGGTTTCAGGAAGGGACTAACTGATGATCCTTCTGTTTCACTTGGTGTGGACCAGGACTGCTCAGTGGAGTTCACTGGGGGCTGGTCTGAATCATCCCAGACAGCTTCATTCCCATACTTAGAGTCTTGGCAGGGTGGGCTGCAGGGTTGGGCTCAATGGGACCCTCCCTACCTCCATGTGCCTTCAAGTTTTCTTCACACAGTCTCTCCAGCAAGGCAATAGAGACTCCTTACATGAGAGCTCAGGGCTCCAAGGGGCCAAGGTGAAAGCTTCACGTTCTCCTAAAGGCAAGTCTTGGAACTGGCCTACAGTAGGGTTGCCAGCTTTAGCAAATATGAGACAATGCCCAGTTCAGTTTGAATTCCAGATAAATAACACTAATTATTAGTATAAGAGTGTCTCAAATATTGCATGGAACATACTCATGCAGAAATTGTAATTTATCTGAAATTCAAATGGGGCTGGGTGTTCTGTATTTTTTTCTGACAGCCGTAGCCTGGAGTCACTTTCATGATCCTCTGTTTGTCAAAGCGGCCCCTGGTCAGCCCAGATCCAAGTGGAGGGAAAATAGAACTCATCTCTCTGTGAGAGAAGTGTCAAAGACTGTGTGGCTTTCTTTAATTTGCCACCCCCACTGAAGTTCTCCTGAGATTTACTCACTGTTCGGGACTTAGAAACTCTAAATGCTGATGCTTTCTGTGCCTTCATATGTGGTCTTGGGTGCTTCGTGACTCAAGGTCACTATTTGCCTCAAGTCACAATAACTTTAACAGAGCAGGCAGCATGGCACCCATGGAAAGTTCCAGATAGATCTGCATGGGAATCCTGCGTTACCTGAGGCAAGTACCTTAATCTCTTGGAGACTCAGTTTTCCCCACTTGTTTCATGGTTATCAAAATGACCACACAGGTTATAGCAAGGATTTGTACCTTTAAAAAGGATCTTTACTTTTAAAAAGAGGTTAAAAAAAGGAATAAAAAACAAAGCACCCAATAACAACACATTTTTTCCATCAAAGGGGCTCCTATTCCTATTACTTTTTAGCAAGTAGAAGAGATATGAAATCGAGAGAGGTGGATACTAATAAATAGTATCATTGGAATACTAGTGATAATAAAATTTATGAGTTGAGAAAACTGTTTGAACCCCACAGACTTCTGGCTCCCTTGCAGTGTTGAAAATGCCAAGTTGTTGAGTGGATTTAGCATAAAAGTGAATGCAACTCTTCCAGCCTCTCACCACAGAGTCTCTTCAGGAACAATATTTTAAATGTTTGAATATTTTTAAACCAGTGTCGATGACTGTGGAAAGGAAGGATTCAATGGGGCAGTCACCTTTCAGAGGACATCGATTTTCTGTAACCCCAACAATAGCCTTTCAATGTATCCTAACTTGCTATAAATATTAAATTATTTATCTTTTTAACATTTTGGATGATTTTATCTTGTCCATCATACTGCTGTTTATAGCCTGCAAATTAAAAATGGTAAAAGGCCATTTATGTGCACAAAAGTGCATTTCCACATGGTTGCTTTGGTTGTGATTGCAAAGCTCATGGATGTACCATGGACCTGACTGACACCTGCCTATTCTGTTCTTACATGGTCAAGCTCTGTATACAGTGAGTGCTCTTCAGATCCTTGGGAGGAGAACTGGGGAAGGACAGCCGGATTTCTTTGGAGTCTAAACATTCATTCATTAGAGGCCAAATATTTGACAAAATGCATTTTGAAAAATAAAAATGAGTTTTAGGACCTGTCATAGCCAATAAAATTCACTTAGATGAAAGACCCGATGTGTAATAAAAATGTCTCGTTTAAGAAATTAAATGATCCTGTCATTTGTAACAAGGATTAATAGAATTTTAAAATGGAATGAGCTCAAATGAAGCTCGGTGAGTCACAGTGGCCTTTCACATTTGCAATATTCCTAAGATAATTATTAATTAACACACCAGAAATGATTTTAATATAACATTATGGTGCAGATTTAAACACCCAAATGGAAAATGCTTCTTATTAAGGTTTCTCATCCTTTCTTAGAATTAAAATGCTAAACTAATTAAAACCAAAGGTACTTTAAAAACAGTTTGCTTCCAAACAGATTTTTAATATATGCCAAGCCGAGTATCAGCCTAGAGCTATTTTTTTTGATAGAATCAGAAATCTATTAAAAATGAAATTTCTAATAGATGTCCTAATAACCTCTACTCTATCTCCATGTAATCTGTGTGGCATTCACGCCATTAAAGAAGAACTTGGGGCTAGAATTTGGAATGGTGTATTTAAGAGTATTTGTCAAAACTTTCTGAAAGATAAATCACACTTTCTGACTACTTTGCTTGAAATATCTCCATGAACTTCTATTGCCCCTAGCATCAATTTCAATATCTTCAATATGACCTAGAAATCTCTATGGGATCTGACCTCTACCTGTTTTTTCTCCTTCATCTCATTTTGGATGTTTTTGTCATTGTATTTCAGACATTTTAGACTTACAGTTTTGTTTTGTTTTTCCATGTACCTAGCTTATTCCTGTCCGAAAGCATTCTTGTATTTTCAATTCCTCCTGGAATATTCTTCCAAAACTTGTCATGCAGCCTGTTACTTTCTCCCCATTCTGGTTCTAGGCTGTACTATGTAGTATAATTCCAGTCTAACTCATTACCTCTGTTATTTTCTGCCCCTTAACACTAGAATGCAAGTTCCATGCGGGCAAGGCGCTTTACCACCTGCTCAAACTCAGGTCCTAGGTACCTACAAAAAAGTTGGATAAACATTTGTGGAATGAACAAAGGCACCTATGCCCTCTGGAAATTGTAACAAGAAATGATTACACAAGAGCTGGCTAAGAAAAAGACATCAGTTCTTATAGAAGTTGCTGGTGTCTCATTGTGAGACCTTGAAGAAATTTAGATAAAAGTGTGTGGTCAGGAAGTGGGAAACATACATATAATATGCTGGGCTAATCTCTGAATCAGAGAAAGAACAAGCAAAAAGCATGACATTGAAATGCACAGCTCAGAGCAACGCCAGGCTTGAGTGATTGGCGATAGGAACTGCTTGGTTGACTCGTCTTTCTTCTGCTTCTTTTTTTAAAGGCCCAATTAATTTTGTTTCTAGGTTTGAAAGTGTTGAAAAAATGCTTGTTGAATGGTTATTTGGGAGTCCGAATTTTCTGGTTTTTTTTTTTTAATTGCTCATGGTTAATGTTGGTTCACATTAGCTCACGGTTGTGAATAAAGGACTTATTTATAAGTTGACAAGATTGCTCTATTTTGCCCTGTCCCCCTCTCTTTCATGAGAGAGTCACTCTAGCCTCACCCCATCACCTCTACTCAATCCAGCTTTCTGATCGGCAGCGTCTGGTACCCAGTGTGTGGATGAACCTCATGCTTTTGTGGAAGCTGGCTGGAGTTCTGGAGGAACATTCTACAGAAAAACGTGTCTTAGAAATTTTGGTGAAATTGTAATTTTTTATATTCTAGGATAATGATTGCCCTTTTTCATCCTCTGTCTGAATTGCTCATCCATATATATCCTTAAATTATGCTTCTTTACTAATTTATAAGAAAGGTCTAAAGAAGTAACATATAGTACATGTCATCAAAAATAAGTTAAAATGGGACTGACATGTTTAAAAAAGGGCTCAATATATGATACCTGTTAATAATAATAAATGCAAATAAAATACCTAAAGGAAAAAGAAAATTTCATTATGGCTTTATAATTTTTCCATTGGCCTTACCAGATTAACAGCAATTATTATAGTTTTCCTTGAGTGTTATTCTAATATAATTTGAAAAAAAATAAATTTTAATCAAAGAGAATCTATTTATCTATATATGAATATATTCTACATATAATACATATACTTAATAGGCAATTCAACAAATGTATATTGAGCATCTCTGTGAGCCAGGACCACACCAGACCCCAGGAACACGTGAATGAGTAACAATTCCAGCCCCTGGGAAGGTCAGCCCTGTTCAAGAATATACATTAATAGAAATTAGCTCTACCACTTCTGAAATCTTAGAAATGTAATTTCTGATTCTCAAAACATTGAGTGACCACTCTCTGTTCACCCTTAATCAAATTTTTTGTCAAGAAGGCAAACCACCAAAGAAAGAATTTATAAGAGTAGCCTGCTGTGAACATTCTCATATTGTTCATTTCTGAACAACAGGGGCAGGGATCCGGGGACCTGAAATAAAGAAATGATCTATTTTAGGAAAACAGCTTGATCTGTGGAGACAGCAAGGATTTTGGAAATATGAATGACCCCACTGGAGTCCCTCTCCAGCCTCTAGGAGCTGTTTGATGCTAGTTAAGTGAATCTCATCGACTCTCCTTTACAGTTTCTGATAAGCAGAAGTAGTATGGATCCTTGCGGTGTTAGGAGAATCGTTCAAGGTGATGTACGTAAAATGCCAAGCACAGTGCCACTCCCTATGCTGAACTGCTCAGCTCTCAGAAGTGATCACCATTAGACAGGGTACTGATTTGTTCGCAGGCATGTGTCTAGACCCTTCACCTGGCATCTGTGGCTGGTCTGTACTCTACGGCTTGTTCCGGGTTTCCTCTGCACCTCCTGGTGACTGCCATACAGCTTCGTTCTGTACACATTTTACCTGCGGGAAGCTTGGTTGAACATTGAGCATTTAGCTCTCAATTTCTAGTGACTTAATGGGTAGGCCGTTTTAATTATTTATGCAGTGAACATTGATAGCCTTCATAAACAAAAGCTCTTTGGAATTCTCAATTGTTAGGAGTGCAAAGGAATCCTGAGACCAAAAAGTTTGAGAACTGCTCATCTGTTGGATCAGGTTTAAGCTGAACCGGATCTGGAGAATGAAGATTCTTTCCTCTCATTCATTTATTAAGTTATTTCACCAACCCTAACTGAGCGTCTACTTTATGCAAATTATTTGACTATGTTTCGGGGAGGGATAACATCGAGCAATGGATAACCCATTCTTCCTGCCTTTGAGAAACTGACTACGAGTCGATCTGGATGGTTGGACACGTATGTTGTGCTCTGTATGTTAGGAGAATGGTTGCTGGACCACTTTGCAGGACAGCGTGCTGTGCACAGCGCTGGTGGACAAGCTCTTGGTGTTGTTTCTGGGCAGGTGTGTCTGCACAGCAGTTGAGGTGGTGATGCTGGTGACACGCAGGACAGCAGCTACTGTTTCTGCTTTTCTCGTCATGGGCAGGCCAGGTGTTCCTGGGGCTCCTTCCTGGCAGTGGCCTTAGGGTTAGCAGTCCCGTGTGCAGAGCCGTGAGCGTGCAGCCCTGGACGCTGACCGCTGACCACACTCCCAGCAGATAACTGCCTCAAGCCTGGCTGCCGGCAGCTCTGCTTGTGGCCAGGGCTCTGGACAGAGTTTGGGTTTGGCAGCCTTAGACGGTTAACTGCTTTTCTAAATTCTGCTCCTCTTTGAAACAGTGTTCCCATTCTTGACTCTAAAATATAATTGCCCCTTAGACTGAGTTCTGTGCACTTCTCACCACTCAGTGTCGGAGGCCACATACGCTACCAGGAAACTTCCCTTTTCACCCTCCGCTTGTTTTGCGGCCTGGTTCATTCTTCTGTTGAATGCATGACCCACTTTTCTTTCCTTTAAATTGGTAGCAAAGGAGAATAGGAACAAAAGAGCATTTTAAATAATTTTATGAGGAAATTCAGGACCAAGTGAAACTTCCCATTGGATTAGCCCATGGGAAATCTCATCTTTTGTTAGTTTACACTGGATTTTCCAAATAATTTTCAGGGCTTTAACTTTTGTTTGACCATTCGATGAATGAAAACATTTTCTCCGAAGTCGTTATGTAAAAGAAATGAGCGCAGAGACAGATATGTTCTTTGGGCTAGTTTTTACTTTTCTTAATATCCTTTCTCAGGTAGGAGTCTTGTCTGATAAACGTATCATTTATATTGTTATAATTTACCCTCCTCTCCAATCCCCATGAAAATAATGATAATAATACTAATAGTTGCATTTAGGGTTTCTGCAGTTTGCACTTATGGTCTTAGAAACATTTTATTTTATTTTAATTTAAAACTAGTATTGAAAAGATAGCAAACCACAGAGCACTCTGCTGTGGCAGTCCTGCTAAGGCACTTTTAAAAAAATACATTTAAATTTTTAAGTGTATTTTTATAGTGTATCCTAAATTTAAGTGTATCTTAAATTTTTAAGTGTATCCTACACATGTGCAGGATGTGTAGGTTTGTTATATAGGTAAATGTGTGCCATGGTGGTTTGCTGCACCTATCAACCCATCACCTAGGTATTAAGCCCAGCATGCATTAGCTATTTTTTCTAATGCTCTCCCTCCCACAACCCCACCTGCTGACAGGCCCCCAGCGTGTGACGTTCCCCTCCCCATGTCCATGTGTTCTCATTGTTCAGCTTCCACTTATGAATGAGAACATGCAGTGTTTGGTTTTCTGCTCCTGTGTTAGTCTGCTGAGGGTAATGGCTTGCAGCTCCATCCATGTCCCTGCGAAAGACATGATCTCATTCCTTTTTATGGCTGCATAGTATTCCATGGTGTAGATGTACCACATTTTGTTTATCCAGCCTATCGTTGATGGGCACTTTACCAACAATAATTCGTTTAATGCTCACGGCAACCCTGTGAGATAGAGATCAGTCTCCCCCATTTTACAAAGGAGAAGACCCAGGCCACAGGGGTTAAAGGACTTGGGTAAGGTCGGGCGGCTGCTACAGTGGCAGAGCAAGATTCCATTCTACTGTGTTCCTCTGAAGCTGACAGTTGTAACTAGAAAGTGCCCTGGAGGACCACCTGGCGGATCAGAGCACCTGGAGGACCACCTGGCGGATCAGAGCACCTGGAGGACCACAGATCATCCAGTGAACCAAGATCACAAGCAGATCCCAGTCACCTGCTGGGTCACCAAGTGCCAGTGCAGCCGTCCTGCAGGGTTAAACATTCACTGGGTGTCCACGGCCAGGATATTTACTTGTTTTCAGGATCCTTCTCTCTCACATATATTGGAATCCTTCCCTGCTCATTTCTGAGATTAAAATTGCTGAAAAAATTAGTTCCATCAAGACAGATTGGGTGGAGACAAGAAGATGGAAGGTTCCCAGGGAACAAGAATGTTGGACAGGGTGATTCCCAACTTCTCCCACCGGTCCCTCTGCACGGTCACAGGCTCCATGGTCACTGGCTCTGTAAGAACACTTGCTCCAGAGCCTCGCCTGGGGCCCTGTGTGCCAGGCCTGAGTTGGGCACCGGGGACTTGCTAGGGTCACTAGATGGGGGCCGTTCCTACAGGGCTCTGTGTTGGGAGTCAGAGGTAAGATTTTCCTTTCCATCCTCCCACCTAATAGTAGAGAAAAGAGCATGTACTGCCATTGGGAACCCTTGTGCCTATTTTCTTTAAAACATTTTATATATCTAAAGGTTGCAATAAATGTCATTTGCTGTGTAAACCAGAGCTGTGGACCATGGGGTGGACTTGCTCGAGGGTGCACCATAGGACAGTTAGGGTGAGTGGTCACCTGCAAGGGGTGGGGTGGGGTGTGTGGGGGTGTAGGAGTGAGGGTGTGTAGGGGCAAGGAGTCTGGGGGTGCAGGGGCAGGCCTGCACAGCTGGGGCTGCCTTTGCTCGGAGCCTCTCTGTATGCACAGATGTTCCCGTGGCCTACATTGCCATGGTTTGTGGCCAGCTCTGCTCTTGATGCATCATTTATGGGCTACCCAGATTCCAGGGCCACATGGCAGCCTGCCTGTCTCCCAGCCAGAGCCCCAGCTGTCTGGGGGCATTTCTGACAACCGTATTGCCACAAGCAAGCCAGCTTTGCACTGTCGCTTAGAGTGCTTGTGACGGCTCCTCTAGTGCCCACCCCACTCTTTTTGTTTATTTCAGCACTCACTCACTTATTTCTTTTGAATCTGTGAACCTTGGTCAAGTGGCATCTAGCAATGTCTGAATGTTTTCTACCCCGATGCTGGGGCCAGGATGCCATCCAACTCATAGTATTTATCGAATACCTGTTACCTGCCAGGTGTGGTGTTATGTGCTTTACATAATTATTTCATTCCATCCTCACAGCAACCCTCTGAGGAATGCAGAACTCTCCTCACTTTTAGAGATGAGGAAATCAAGGTCAGCAGAGGCTGTAACTTAGGTCTGGCCCTACAGCCGGTAGTACAGCGGCAGAGTGAGGCTTCTCAGAAACCCAGAGCAGCCGGCTCTATAGGAATCAGATAAACAGGTGAACAAATAAACATGTTCACAGTCTCATGGCTGCTGGTGGTGGCACTGGTCACTGCCTGGAGATGGTCCCTGCCTGGGTGCTGTGGTGGGTGCTCCCAAGGCCACCCCATGGTTGGGGAGAAAGCAAGGTGCATTACAGAACTGAAGTCAAACTCTAACATGTGCATTTGTCCAACTAGTAGCTCTTTTTTTTTTTTTTTTTTTCCTCAGCCGTATAAGCATCACCTAGTTTGATTCAAGCCACTGGGAACCAGGTACTCAAAGGCCTCCTGGGAGAGCTTGAAAAATCCTGGGCCTGGCCTTGCTCAGTGGAGTGGAGGCTGCAGAGCCTCCCAGTTGTTGAATCTCCCATGTCGGGCCCCCACGGGCTGCAGGAAGTGACCAGGAGAACTCAGTGGTCACATTCATGAAAAGCAAAGCTGGCCTCTCGCCTGGTCCCAGTGAAAGTGCTCTTACAGCGCAGACGTGGCTGGGGGGCGGCCCTTGGAGAGCAGGGCTTGGAGGTGGGGGCAGTGGGGAAGGTGCTGCCCCACTGCTCCCTGACCCGCGGGCTCACTGTGCTGCTTCCTGGCACCACACTCCCCTGCCTCCTTGCACTATGCTATGTCCAAGTGTTTATTTTCAGAAAAAGGATCCCTGTAAGATGCACCTGAGTCTGTGAAGTATGCAGACAGGGGAAGCGAAGGGAGAACTGGAAACTGGGGTACAGGAACATGCCTGGAGCTCACTGGTGGTTCCCAAAAGGGAGAACTGATGATGTCTGGTTGATCTTCAACAAACAGGTGTCTAATTCCCCTTTGGTGCCAGAGAGGGTGACCCCCATGGGTAGCTTCGAGCCTTTTTGAGATGCCAATGAGAGCTATGGACACTCTTGTAGAGAAAGGAGTACACATACCCAACTTCAGGGGTGCTAAAGGCCCCCTGGCTCCATCTGGCTTTAGAAACTTTGCATTTGAAAGAAGAAAAGGGGTTGTCACCTGTCATGCAAAATGAACCACATCAAGGGCATCCAACACTCTCAACTTGTTGTCTTTTAAATATTTGTCTCGTTTAATGAAATTATGACATTTACCATTAAAAATAACCCCAAGAATGCCACTACTTTCTATGTGTCTATCAATTCTTTATCCGTTTGACAGAACAAAAGGTGCTTGGAAAAATAATTCTATACCCCTCAAACATAAAGAACGTGAAAAGCCAGGAAAAGGTCTCTTTTGTGTTAGGTGGGATTTCTGCGGAGTGAGACAAACTTCTTTTAACATCATGAAAGAGGTTTTCACCTTCATTAAATTTTTTAAAGTTGTTCCAGAAAGCTCCCCGGTATTGCTGCTAAAATTATCATAAAGAACCACGGCTACTTACCGCCGCGCCGAGATACGTGCACGGTTGAGATTCTTCTAAGCTCCCATAAGTAACTTGAGGCTCCCATAAGTAACTCACCCAAGCCAGGATTTGAACATGGAACTTCCTGAAATCCCCCATGAAGCCTGTCCTGTCCTAGTCCTGCCTTTGGTATTTTCTTTAATCAACATGTAATAATTGTATGTATTTAAGGGGTACAGAGTGATATTTTTTTTTTTTTTTTTTTTTTTGAGACGGAGTCTCGCTCTGTCGCCCAGGCTGGAGTACAGTGGCCGGATCTCAGCTCACTGCAAGCTCCGCCTCCCGGGTTTATGCCATTCTCCTGCCTCAGCCTCCCGAGTAGCTGGGACTACAGGCACCCGCCACCTCGCCCGGCTAGTTTTTTGTATTTTTTAGTAGAGACGGGGTTTCACCGTGTTAGCCAGGATGGTCTCGATCTCCTGACCTCGTGATCCGCCCGTCTCGGCCTCCCAAAGTGCTGGGATTACAGGCTTGAGCCACCGCGCCCGGCCCAGAGTGATATTTTGATACATGGATCCAATGGGTAATGATCAATTCGGGGTCATTAACATATCCATCACCTCAAACATCTGTCATTTCCGTGTGTTGGGAACATTCAAAATCCTCTCTTCTAGCTGTTTCAAAATATACACTCAATTATTGTTAAGTAGCCTTTGGTATTTTTTAATCGAATGAAGTTGCTTGTGAGGCTTTCAGGCAGCAGGAGGCAGCCAGGAAGCAGAGCCTGTGGCCTGGCCTCAGGTCTGGGAGCTAGGTCTTGGATTGAAGGGGAGCCAGGGCTGCTGGGGGCGGGGGACCTTGCAGAGAGAGCAGGGACTGACCCTTGCAGGGGCGTTGGCTTGGCAGCAGCCTCCCTCCCACAACTGCCTCCTCTTTCGGGAGGCTCCTGCGGTCAGCCGTGGCCCGAGATCAGGGCAGTGGGCGGGCCTGTGGGAATGCCGGCTGTGTGAGCGCACCTGTGCCGTCCTCCCAGCTGTGTGCTTCACAACAGGGCTGCTGTCAGCAATGGCCAAGTGTTGCACACCACCCACCCGCTCTCCATGGCTCTGTCACATCTGCTGGCACCCCCATCTGGGTTGAACTGCTTTATTTATTTTTATTTAAAAAGGGACACCAGAATTCTTTATGTCTGGGAATGAGCCAAACTGGCCCAGTGTGGAGTGCAGAAATATTCCATCTTCCTTCTGTGCCCAGAATTATTTTTGTTTTCTTCGATACCCAACCTAGATACGGCTACAGCAAGGAAATCGTTTGATTTTCAAAACCAAAACTCCTTTCCTGTTTATCTGTGTTGAAAAAAAAAATCCACCATCGTTGATCATGAGGCCAGTTTATCTCTGTGGGTGGTGTTCAATCCGTTTGCTTTTTCATCTGGTGCCTGCTCCTACTATTGTACCAGAGGAAGCAGCCATTATAGTTTGGAGCCAAGAGGGGCTAATTGATATTGTTTTTGTAATTAATGCTAGTCCTGACTCAGGAGGGACCTGGTGGTAGAAAGCCTTTGAGACCTTTGGCCTCAGCACCATCTGAGTGGGAATCCCAGCCTAGTCACTTAGGAGTTAGGGGCCACAGGGAGCCTCACAGGGCTTCATTGTCCACCATGTGAAGTGCTGTGGGCCAGGCCCCCAGCTGTGGGCAGTCACAGCGGGTGCACAGGCATGGGGTGCTGGTGGCCCTTCCTGATGCTCTGTTCATCTCATGTGCTCACCGGCTGCTGTGAGTCTTTGTCCACCACGATAGAAGCTCATGAGGGCAGGGGCTCCTGCCGGTGTTGTTCATTGCACTATCTCCAGTGTGGCCTGGCACAGAAGGAGATACTCAAGCGCTTGTTGAATAAAGGAATGAATAAGTGAATGAATGGATAGCAGGGAATATTTTGGATGGCAGCCTTTTCAAAGGACGTTCCTTTCATGATCAAGGCGAGGTGATTGCCTTAGAACAGATGCCTGCAGACCAGAAGGGAGTATCCAGGTTTTAGGAGAATACTGCACCCTGGGGCTATGAGGTTTGGGGCAGCAGCAGGTGGAAGGTGCTGGAAGGAGGCTGAGTAAAAGGACATAGCTCCTGAACATGTGCAGGTCCCCAGAGCAAGCGTTCAAATGGGGCCCACGTGGTAAAGATCTTCATATTTAAAAAATGACACATTTTGCTTATACATTGTTGAGTAAAATGGTTTCTCTCCTACTACCTTGACCTCGATGGCTAGGTTCGAATTTGGAATTCAGACTCCTTGAGACTTCGGGCCAGCAGAAGGCCTTGGAGAAAGCTGCTTCCAGCCCCTGCTGCCCTCAGCTTCCCCTCCCCCTCTCACATCTCCTCTCCTCCCTCCCTGGGCTGCCCTCGGCCTCTCCTCCCCCTCTCACATCTCCTCTCTTCCCTCCCTGAACTTCATTCTTCCCTGCCAGGATGCTCCACCCACAGGGGTGGACCTTGGGCCTCCCCAGGTTCTGGGATGTCCAGGGGATCAGACTTGGGCGCTGAAAGTAGGTTTGGTGACATCTGGGCTAGGAATTCTGGGGGCTTGGGTACAAGGCGTGGGTGGGGTCAGGTCTCTGTAGGAGGGCTCGTGCCCTGCCCCATCAACTCTCCTGTCCCTCTCTTCGTGATAGGAGTGCTGGACCCAGGACAGGGGCCCCCTGGTCCCATCAAAGGGCTGTGCTTGTTCAGGGAATACCCTTCCCCTTATGGGCTGTGACAAACAAAATCATCTTAAGGGGAAGCCCCTCGTCGTGGGGCAGGAAGCAGGCTGCACAGGGCAGTCTCTGCTTCCCTCCGATAGGAAGGGTTGGGCTGACACTGAGCTAGGGCGGCCATGCCTCGCTCTGACCTCAGGCCGATGGGCCCGGTGGATCAGCAGGGGCACGCAGGACAGTCCTGCAGGGCAGGGCAGTAGGGTTTCCATTGGCGAAACCCTGTGATCGTCACAGTAGCCCTAGGAGTTGGACCAGCCTGGATCCTTACCCCATTTTACAGGTGAGGAGACAGAGACTCCAGAGGCTGGCAGGGCCCGGCTAGGACTGCTTTTGCAGAGAAAAGGTTCAAGGCCTCATCCAAGGGTGTGCAGCTAGCAGGAGGCCAGGTGTGTTATGAACTGGCAACTTCTCATTCCGAGTCCAGGAGCCTCTTCCTGACGCCAGCCCTCGGGAAGAGTGGCCTTCACAGGCCGGTGGTCAAAATGGTTCCTGCTCAGCCTTGGGGACGGCCTGAGCTCTGGTCCATCAGTCTTAAGAGTGGGGACAGCCATGTGAGCTGCCCTAGCTGGCCTGACTCTATGGCTCTGGGTGCCCAGAAGCTCGTATTCTTGGATGAAACCCCTCCAAGCCCCTAGACTTATGAGTTAGCCCAGGACTGTAGCTTGGCATGGCCTCCTGTGCCTGGCCCATAACTTCTCAGAGGGACTCCAGGTCCTGTTTAGGCACAATTTTAAGGCCCCCTTGGGTTCATGAGTTCTCTGGGCCTCACTTGTCTCCAGGAGACTTGAGCTCTTACTTGTGAAGCACCCAGGTGGCTGCTACCCTCCTATACCCCCGATCCCTGGGAGGCGAGGACGGACTCCGAATGGCCACTCTCACACTCTGGTGGTTGAGGCTGCACTAGGCCTGGGGGGTTCTCTGACCCCTGCCCCTCCCAGGCCAGGGTGAAATGCCTCAGAGGGGAATCTGTGTCCCCTCTAGCTACCTGGAGAAGCTAGGTGTCCCCCTGGGAAGTATGGGTGTCACTGCCTGTGGGGTGATTGTGATTAATAGGAGGCAGGAGATGAGGGAGCTGGCAGACCACTTCCTCCCCTGGCCCCCTGGGCAGGCTGCTCTAGGGCGGGTCTCTGTGCAGCCTGTTTCTAGGAGCCCCACGTGGCCCAGGGACCCTTAAATCTCTTGGTGGCTTGGGAAGCAACGACCACGTGTTTACACCCCGACCTTGTGCTTGCTTTCAGTCCTTCCCTTTCCTCTCATTGTTTCTGCCCGGGGATTGGATCTTTCAATAAAACATTAGCATGTAAGTCAGCCTCAGTTTCTGTTTGGTGGGGAATCTGGGCTAAGTCAAGTCTGCACGTGGCTGCTGCCACCTGGGTTTTCTCATTCTGCAGACAATTCTCCACTCCGCTCTTCCTCTGGCACTTTTTAATTTTTCCCAGCATTCATAAACAGTTGTCAGCTTTTCTTCTTCTCTGACCTCCCTGGTGACAAACAACAGCAGTGAGCCATGGAATGGTAGATCCTCAAATGGAAACCCTGAGCCTCACCAGCTTCTGTGGAGGGGTTGGAGATGTCCTGGTGCTTAAGAGAATGGCTTCTGTTGGAGGACTGTCTGTGTTTGCATCACAGTATTGACTGTGTGACTTTGGGGAAGCTACTTAATCCTTCTGGGTTTTACAGTCGTCTTCTGGAAAATGCAGATGTTGACAATATTTGCATCATAGGATTATTGAGCGGAGTAAATGAAATAAGAGTAAATGAGATAAGATCAAAGCCAAATACACAGTAAGTGTGTGATAAATGTCAGCTGTCACTTGGAGCTACTCAGTGGAAGTCTACCCTCCTTGACTTAATTTCTCTTGAAATATTTAATAATTGTTAACATTTGTTATCTTCCATGTGCCCATAACTTTGCCCGAGCTCTTTCACTTGACTCTTTGGCATTTAACAGTGAGGAAACTGAGGGTTAAGGTCCCCTGGATGGTGAATGACTTGAGTTGGAAGCTGTACCCAGGTTTGCCCGATGCAGAAGCCTATATTCTTTCCACTTCGTGACACTGAAACAGGTCTTCACTCTTCCCTTTCTCCCAGGAACACCAGCCCCATCTTTTCACCATGGAGTTTCCAGAACCGACCTTTGAAGTATAAAGAAAAAGATCAGATGTTGGGCCACAGTAGAGGGCTTCCACCAAAGGAGGGGTTTGGGGGTGAAGCAGGCCAATAGGCAAGCTCCAGGCAGGGGCTGCCAGCAAGCAGGCTTGTCTCGATGGGGACAACAGTGCCGTAAAGCTGACAGAGTTTGGCTTCATTTGAAGGTGTGAAAAGAACAGCCTGACTCTGAGAGGCAAGTCCACCGAGCCCAGGACCCCAGGGGAACTGGTTCTCACCATGCATGCAATGCCGCAGCCACTTCCCAAGTCAGGAGGGCAGCTGAAGTCCTGCACTGGGGACAGTTGGATCAGCTGTGTCTGTCAGACATCCCCTGATGACACAGAATGCCTCTCTCCTCTGAGAGCAGGACACTGTGTTTAGACAGTCCCTGGTAAATGTGAGCAGCCACGAGAAAGGCAGCCTTAAGTGGGTCAAATTAATCTCTTCTATGGATGCAGAGTTGAGCTCCATCATTCGCTGCCCACGAGAGAAAGATTGCCATGGCCTTAAGAAGTGGAAGCAGAACTGTTAATATTATTTTTAAGTTGATGCAAAAAAGGACTTCTATCTCCACTTTGAATATGTTGTCATCTTGGGTGAGGCATGAGGACCATGTAAGGTGGTGACCACCACTGTTGGCTTTTTTTGGGAGAGCATTGGCTGGTTCCATCCACTACTCTGGGGTGACAGGATGGGAAAAACCAGGGTTTACCAGGCAGGTGTTGGGATTGAGATAGACTTTCATTTTTGAAGCACTTTGCAGTCACAAGTGCTCACCCCTAATTCTCTTCTAGATTGAGCTTGGCCATGGTCTCCCCATGCCTCCCCTGCCTCTTCTCTGAGTCTGAAGGAACATGCTCTCACTGGCAGATGTAAGAACATCTTGTGCTTTATATATATATTTAAACCTTACTGGGTTGCTTGTCTAACTCACCCCTCCAGTAGCTTAGTGAGACTAATGCCTCTTTCTAAACTGTGATAACCAAGAGATACTTTCCAGGCAGATGCGAATGGGGCTTTAAGGGCTGTGAGGCAGGATGACAAGATCTTGGGTGAGTTTCAGGTTTTACAAAGAACCTTTTGATTTCCTTTTTAGAGGAAACGTAGAAGGGCTTTATCGGCGTAGGTAACACTATAGAGCTGAGTGAAATGTAAATGAAATTCCCAGTTTTCATTTTCCGTCTTCATTTGATATTTGTGGGTTTTAGAAGTAGGACCAGCTGGATTCATCTGCAGAAAACACCACGTGGCTGTGGAGCTCCTTCCGTTGTTAAGAAGTGTGCCTTTGTGCGAAGGGGAAATGTTCTGAAGGCAGATCTGGATGTGAATTTTGGTTCAGACATTTATTAACAGTGGGACCCTAGGCAAGCTAGTTTCTGAGCTTTGATTTCCTCATCTGTAAAAGGAGGATAATAAAGGATGCCTCAAAGAGTTGTAAAGATCAGAAGTAAAATACATGCAAAGAAGTAGAGAGGGCTGTTTCAAGTCACTTACTTTTACTTTAACATACTGCTGGTGGGCCAGGAAAGAGTGAAGACAAAGCCATTGGCTAGTGAGAGGATAGAGGGTGCTCCACGGATGTGAGCTGCATCTGTATGTTTACGTAGAAGGGAGAGCGAAGGAGCAAATGTGGGCAACAGCTGTCAGTGACACATCATTTCCCCAACAGCCACAAACAAGATAAGAGCCTTGCAGGGGCCCTTAACTGCTGGGTTCTGATGGTTCAAAGAGAAAAAGCACATGATGACTTTGAAGGAGGCTGCCTGGCTGAGCTGATCGGATCACCTAGAGACTGGAAATGCTTTCTGGATAAGTACATACATCTCTACTACCCATCTCCCAATCCAGAACTGAGCATTGCAGATGAAAGATACCTGCCTGTTGGTTTTTTTTTTCTTAGCTGATTGTTTCGCCCTCTGTAGAGTTTACGTAAGGTGAGGACATGGGATTGTGATAGAGAGCTGCCAGTGTCATTCTTGGCACTTCCAAAGTGTGGTACTGCAGCCACTGGGTTTGAGTTTCGCACCTGCAGGCGAGAGTTTGATTGGGTGATGCTCTGGGTGTCTTTCTGCTCTAGGGGTCGACTTGTCTATGATCCCTGGGCTGTCTCTCACTTCACTGACACTCACTTACCTAAGTCCTGCCATTCAAATGCATCCATTTTAAACCTTGTTACTAAACAATTGCCAAAGTGAAGGAATTAGCATCAATTCACACACAAATTCAAAAAATATAGATAAATCAGAAAACATTGGAAGGGAAAAATTCATTCATCTTTTTTCTCTAATAGCCTTAGAGATGAAGTAAGGGATTCCTAGTTATCTTATGCTGGCTTCAGAGCTTGGCTAATATCAAACACATACAATATTTGATGAAACAAATGAAGATTTCCATTTTTCTGCAAGCTGAAGATAAGAATAGCTGTTTCAGAGTTGGACATAGATTTATCATAAGCAGGATCATGGATCTTTGAAAATTTGGGCTAGATTTCAAACAATAAAAATCCTAAAAATTCAAAGTAAAATTCCCTAAAATTTGCTCATGGCTTTCAACTGTTTTAGTACTGTCACAAAGATGATCTCACTGCATTCTCTCTTTTATAATCTCTTCCACTTACCTCATAAGGTTAACAGACCAGGAGTTATATGCATTTGATAGAATGTGGGTCCCTGTAGTTAAAAAACAAAACAAAACAAAAAACACATGTCTATTTTATTCCCTATTTTATCTGCAGTGGTTAGCATAATAAACATGAACATGAATATGAAAAGAACTTAAAAAAATGTATGTGAGTGACTGATTTATCAAATGAATGAATAAGAAAACTGAAGTACACACAGCAAGTTAAGCGATACACCCGATATCATTTTGTATAAGTGCCAAGATTTTAATGAAAGAGACAAAAATGCTGTCTTCTGAAGTCAAAGCTCAGAAGATTCCATGATCCTATTGCAACAGCTGTCGGTTTAACAGAACAGTTAAAGAGTTCTGCCATTGTATGAGTCTACAATTTCCCTGAGAATGCTGTGTAACAAACAAGTTTGAATTCTCAGTGTCTTGTAATGAATGTTTATGTTTCTTAGCTAGCCATGCATCTGTGGTTTGGCTGAAGTTCTGCTAATCTTATTGGGCTTGGTCAGGCTTGGTTCCAAGTTCAGTTCAGGTTCAGAGCTGCTCCAGGGGGCTTATTCTGCGGCCCACACTAAAAGGGAAGGGGCTCTCTGGGCCATATTCTTCTCACACTGGATTACAGGAGTGCAAGAGGACACACCAGCCATGAGAGCACATTTAAAACCTTTGCTCCTATCAGGTTTGCTTACATTTCCTAGACTAGAACAAGACACTGGCCAATCCCCTCAATAGTCAGTGGGGCAGCAAAGTGTATTCTATTCCAAAGAGAGAGGGAGGGACTGTTTGCTGGATAATAATTCCATTTATCACCACCAGCCTGAAGGGAAGAAATTTAATTGACAAATTCTCAAGCTTTCTGTCAGCTTTGTGATTCTTTAGTTCTTGTATAACACGTTAAAGGGAGCTTAGTCCTTTGTCAGTGGAAACTGTCTAGTCATACCCTGATCAGAATTCAAGGCCAAGCAGGGACCATTATTTGAGCTGTGGATTCTGCTGTTTGGTATTCACACATCCCTAATCATCTTGGAAAGTATAATGTTTTCTAACAGCTGTAAAGACAAGAGATTCTAACATTACAAACTATACATAATATCCATGAAATTACATTGAATAATGTAATGATGTGTTATGCTGTCATTAACACATTATGAATACCTAATTTGAGAGGTTAATGAAATTGACAAACATATGAACACTGTGGGTATCATCAATACCACTTAATGACAAACCTCTTGTTTTCATTTACAGAATCATCTGAAATGAGAAGATTCCATCTTTCTAGCTACATTTTCTTGGTCATAAATTAAGAAGAGTCTGCACGATATGTTTTGTTTTAACATGGAGTGCGAGGTTAGAAAGTATTTTACATTGCAGGTTTATGTAGTAATAATATTTAGAATAAATAAATTCGTGATTATTTGACATGACCATTTGTAGTTTTTTTCTGAAAAGGATTGAACGTGCTAAGGGTAAATATATTTTAGTTGGACAGATTGAAGGGGAAAGTGTCAGGACCAAGGAAAACTGCCCACGGGAAAATAATTCTCAACAGTATGTTGTATTCTAGTGAAGGAGCCCCCATCCAGTCTGGACTCAACAGTCTATAGTTTTTCATCTTAAAACTGGGAAGACTGATACGAGGAGGCTGTTTTCTTACTCTCTACATCACTGGTTAAGCTTTTTGTTTAACCAATTGTATTTTAAAGCAGTTCAACCTGTATCCATAGATAAATGAATATCAGTAAAACTCAACCATATTAGAAGGGGCCCGTGTTATTTTCATCTCCAATGTAATATTCCTAAAATAATGGATATAATGGATGTCAACATTTTCATATAAAGTAAAAAATGTGAATATGTTTTTTCTTGAGTGTTAATGTTTTCTGTCCATAAATGATAATAATAATACAGAAATAATAACAGGGAGGCCTTTTATATTGCAGAAAGCACGTTATATACATGACCAGATTTGACCTTTTTAGAAATACAATGGAGTTATAGAGAAGACATCATGATTCCATTTTGCCAATGATGAAATGAGGTCTGGAGAGGCAAAGGGACTTGGCCAAGGTATAATGGCCCTGAAGTGGCAAGGTCATGATGTGGTAATTCTGTGCTTTTCTCATTACACTCCACAGCTTCTCCACCATCAGCCTTCCAGAAGTCATGGCTTTCCACTAGCCATTTGTAGTGACACATCATTCTGATTATCTTTTCTGATTGTTAAAATCACAAGTATTCATTGCAGAAAATTTGAAAATATAGAAGAGTGTAAGGAAGAAAATAATAACCGCTCTACTTCTGGAATTTAACCGTGCAAAAATAACACACTTTTAACTCATTTTTTTTCTCTCTCTCTCTCTCACTTTTGCTCTCGCTCTTGCTCTGCCTCTGTCTCTCTTGTTCTCTGTGTGTGTGTGTGTGTGCCCGTGTGCCATATACATACTTATCATGTGTTCTTGGCACTTTGCACATATCCAATCAATGCTGTGAAGTCGATACTATTACTATTTCTATTTTATGGATGAAAAAAATTGAGGCTCAGAAAGTCTATGTAACTTGCCCAGGGTCATGTGAGTAGGTCTTTCTTCATGTAAAATATGATTAAGCCTCTTCATGGACTCCAAATCTAAGTGCACATGTGCTGCATTTGAGACTTTTAAGGTAAGAATCAAGCAAGACATAATTCCCTCTGGGTTTTATTATAAAAGAAGTTTCTCGTCTTTGACAGCTCCAGCCCTGCAAAGATGACTGCACTTCCCCACTCAAGGATTAAAAGAAAGTCATATGCTTCTGTGTGAGGCTACCATAATTGGCCTCTGCTCCACTCCCAGAGGCAAGCGCTGTACCAGGATAAGTCTGTGGTGAACTATGCGATGTTATTGAGGACGAATAGACCAATGCTTAGGGCATAGCCTTCATCAAATGGATAATGAAGAAGAGAGATCCCAAGTCAGTGCTGGAAATCACTTGGAAGTTTTTGAATCTTGTCCCTTTTTCAAATCGACTTACTTGGTGGTCTTTTAGAGCCATATGTTGCGAATTTTCATCTCCATGCAAATCTCATGGAGATCTCATTAAATACAGGTTCTGACTCATCGGTTTGAGTGGAACCTACTGGGTTGTGAGTTTCTAACTAACTGGCAGGTGGGGCTGACACTGCCGGTCCATGGGCTATCTCTTTGAGAAGCAAGTGTCTGAAGCACCCCCTCTTGGAATAGTAGAAATACCATTGCTTGGCTGCCACTGCAGCCATTTGGAAACTTTAATTAAGTAAATTATTTATGCTTGCCACAGAACTCTTTCATTAAATGAAATCTCAAGTGGTACTTGGGTGTGAAGACGAGTCCTTTGGTTGGGGACTTGCCTTGCACCTGTGTTTGCATAGCAAGCATCCTGTTTCTCATTAGTGGATGTGTTCATTTGTGGTGATTGGGTAAGAAATTGTGTAAGTCCTGAGAAGGCAGAGCTAAAGGCCACCTCGAAGCCCTTCTGTGACCCTCTGCTCTGTCACTGCCTTCACGGAATCCCAAGACAGAAAGAAGAGCTGCTCTGTTTGAAGAATAATTGGGAGCCCCGGGACCTGCCGCTGTGCCCACCTCTTGTTTTCCCACCCACAGAAATGGTCCCTGAAGTATCCCATGGAAGGAGAGGTGCTGGTGGGTCAACCTGATGCCTCCTGGGTTTCAGCTCAGCTTCACCCCATGTTATCTGTGTGACCTTGGTCAAGTGATGGAATCATTCATGGAATTCCAGAGAAAGTTAAAAAGATAAAGTGTCTAAAATGCTCAACAGAGTGGCTGGTCCATATTAAGTACTCAACACATGTGAGCTATTACCATGGCTGTTAGGATCATTATTATTACTGTTGTTGTTAGTTCGGGGTCTCTGTGGGCCACTGTTTGAAAGCCTTCAGTGTAGGAGCAAGAATGCAAGATGCTTAATCAGAGGACCTGGGCTCAAGTACCTGTAGCTTGGGCAAGTAGCTCATGTGAGGTTGCAGAGCCCTAGTTCTTGCATCTATAAAATGGGGATAATAGCAGCTACCCTGAGAGCTGTTGAAGGATTAACTGAGATAATATAGGTAAAAAGCACATCAAAAGAAATAATGTATCCTCCTAGTCAGTTGTTGGTTTCTAAATAGATGAATTCCTAAAGAACCATTTACTCTGAAATATTAAACTTTGTATTGGTGCCCATTTATGCATCATGTTGATGAGCTCATTTTGAATGATACATAGATCTGTTTCCCAGAATGATTGCAACATCTTTCAGGAACCTTTAAAGGCAGGTCTTAGCAACTTGGAATGATTTAGTCTCCACTGTGTAAGCCTGGAGACAGGTGTATGCTTGGGTGGGTTCATGGAGGCGTTCGGCTTTTTGTGTGATGAACATGGCTATCTCCACCACTGTATGTCCCCCTGGCTGGCTACATAACGGATAATTTCTCAGTCACTAAAGCAGGAGGCTTTCTTCTATTCTCTGGTCTTGAATTTTTTCTACCCACAGGCTTTATGCTTTTAATATTGTCTCCTTCTTTCTAATGTTTTCAAAAACTCTTCCAGCTCATTAGGGAGAGAAAGTTTCTACCACAGAAAACCTGGGACGAAGAGTCAGGTGTGGACTGTCACTCTTTGATTGGCAGTAGGAAATCAGAATGTCAGAAAATGCAGAATTTTAGAATCTAAGAATTCTGGGAAAATCAGGATACTCTTATGTCAAAATCTTCATTGTCACCTCCAAAAATATTTCAGCACAGTGCATAGAATTAGGTGTTTTACAGAGCAGGTTAAAAACAAACAGTCTTTAATGTTTTTAGAGAGCGTTTTTAGTCTACAAAAGCAGCCAAACCCTTTTATTCAACACAGTCTCAAAGATAAACCAAATATGATAAATTAATCAGAGACTCTTGCTCTGGCTGAGGTTGGGGGGAAGGGGAATGCTTGAAAAGGATGCTTGATGCCCCAAGTCTGCCCCTGAGAGGAGCCCCCAGAGCCCCGGATGCTTCATTGAGTAGTGGAACTGAAGACTCTGCAGATTTCCAAGCAAACAGCAGTGAGTGATAAGATATGAGGCCGCTGTAGACTAGTGGTTTCTAGAGTCCACCTCAA
Organism: Theropithecus gelada; assembly: GCF_003255815.1. Classification (NCBI taxonomy): domain Eukaryota; kingdom Metazoa; phylum Chordata; class Mammalia; order Primates; family Cercopithecidae; genus Theropithecus; species Theropithecus gelada. The sequence continues at coordinate 28,768,029 of NC_037681.1, read as the reverse complement.
ATTGATACTATTCTTGTCCTAAATCAGCACCCACTCTGCAGGTCTGAGCAGGTCCAGCAGGCAGCCCTGAGTCTTTTTTTTTTTTTTGAGACAGGGTCTTGCTCTGTTGCCTAGGTTGGAGTGCAGTGTCAGATGATGGCTCACAATAACCTCTACCTCCTGGGCTTAAGCAATCCTCCCTCCTTAGCCTCCCAAGTAGCTGGGACTAAAGGTATGCACCACCATGCCTGGCTAATTACTGTATTTTTGCCATGTTGCCCAGGCTGGTCTCGAACTCCTGGGCTGTAGTGATCCACCCAACTCAGCCTCCCAAAGTGCTGGGATTACAGGCGTGAGCTACCATGCCCAGCCTGCCCTGAATCTTTGGAGACAGTCTTATCTGCATTCATTCCTTCTGGTCAAGGTCTCTCTTCCTGACTTGCATTTCTGTAGCTTCTTTTCATTCCTGACCTTGTCCCAACTGCATATCATCATGGATTGAACAGTCTCATCTCTGATCTAGGAAGATATTCCTTTTAATTTATTCCCATTTTTGGTATCAATAAACTCCACCCTTCTTTGCCCTAGGTTCTGTTAGGTGACTGGGTGTGCACAATGAGGACTCTGAAGAACACCAGGTCAGAAGACTGATCCCACTTCTGAGCCTTACAGAATCTGGAAGTAGAAGAGATAAGGTGTCAGAATTGCTTTACAACATCCCAGGAAAATGTTTTTCTAACTCCTGCCTGAAAGCTTCAGTGATGGGAGGCTCACGGCTTGTGCAGCCACCTGCCCTTCTGATGATTGTCTCTCGTTGTTCAAGGCCACACATTTCCTCTTGTCCTTCAGGCTTTCAAAGTCCACTTCATAACCAATGTCCAGTGACGTCACTCCTCTTGGCCTCACGGTCTTCATTGATCACGTGGTGAGAGGAGCACTGGGTTAATTAGCATGTGTGAAAAACCCTGAACGCCATCAGACCCCCAGCTCATTCTCGTTAGTGTCAATCAGGTTGCTGCTATGGTTGTTGCTATTAGGATAATTGTCACGGCCACTCTTTCACCTTCTGCCTGGCTCCTTTGGCACCGCTTGGCTTCATTAGACCACTTGCTGGTTCTCAGACACACCATGCACCCACACAGCACCCCGGTCCTACAGTGGCTCCTCTACAGAATGCCCAGGGCACCCTCCTTCCCAGCATTCCTGACCTCACCATGCTCCCTCTCTCCTGAAAACCTTGACTCACCCTCTGGAGCTCAGCTACAACCCAAGTTGCCCAGGACACCCCTAACCTCATGTGGGAATCTGATGCCTGGGGCTCAGGGGCAGCCTCTGCTACTAGCAACTCTCTGATATTGAAAAATGTACTCACCTTCCCTAAGCCTCCATGTCCTTATTCTTAAAACAGAGATAATGCGTTTATTGCAGGTTGTTGTAAATATGAAATGAAATGAGATATTTAAGTTGTGTGTTGGGTAACACATCAGCCATTCCCTCTTTCAAACACATTTTTCTACCTGATCCTCACAGCAGCCTGGAAGGCAGGGATCTTTGCAGGTGAAAACACTCAGCTTTGGGAGTGGCTGATGCAGGGCTACCCAGTTCCTAAGTGCTTCATTCAAACTTGAACCTAGGACTTTGGAATTTACATCTTTTGTGTTAGCCACTGAAAATTTGCAAAATTATTGCTGATGGATCGAGTAGGGTCTCAAAAAATTCTCAAATCAATTAGATTAAACAGAACTCTGTGATATTCTGATTTTTAATTTTTATTTATTTACTTGCATTTATGTTGGGTTTTGATTGCAAGATTCTCTGGAGAAATCAACTAAAATTTTATTATGAAGTGATATGGTTTGGCTCTGTGTCCCCACCCATATCTCATCCGGAATTGTAATCCCCACATGTCAAGGGAGGGGCCTGGTGGGAGGTGATTGAATCGTGTGGGCAGTTGGCTCCATGCTGTTCTCGTAGTGAGGAAGTTCCCACGTGATCTGATGGTTTTCATGAGTTCTCATGAGATCTGATGGTTTTAAAGTGGCAGTTTCCCCTGCTCACTCCCTCTCTCTCCTGCTGCCACGTAAGACATACCTTGCTCCCTCTTCTGCCATGATGGTAAGTTTTCCGAGGTCTCCCCAGCCAAGTGGAACTGTGAATCAATGAAACCTCTTTAGTTTAGAAATTACCCAGTCTCAGGCATTTCTTTATAGCAGTGTGAAAATGGACTAATGCATGGAGGAATAGATGGATATAGAATAGAAGTTGCTTTCTTGTTGCTGGGCACCAAAATGGGTTTTCTAGGTTGTTTGGCTTTTGGGGGGCCTGAGAGCCCCCCTAAACACAGGAATTTAAAAGCCTAAAAGCCAAGTAGCCTCTTCTGACATAGTTATGATGGTTTCTCTCACCCAGGATCTGCGTATGGGAGTAACAATACATAGCTCACGTTGAAAAAGTGCTTGAGGGTACACAGGATGTTTTTTTCAGCCCCACACTTTGGTTGATGCAAGCCAGCCAGCAGCCCTGTGAGGCTGTGTGAGTGTGAGACTTACTACCTCCAGCCCAGCCTGCCCATGCTGGCTGTCCTGCTAAGCCCAGCGGGGGTGGCCTGTGCCTGGGTCTGCTGCTGTTTCTCACCCCTCACTTCCAAAGCCACATCAGGCATGCTTCTATCTTGAAGACTGCAGATCCGCCTTGAACAGGAGCCAGCTCTCATCGCGTCATTCCTGACAGATTTCTTAATTAATCTGCTCAGATTGTCAATAATGTAATTCACTGTTGATTTAGAAACTAGTTATATGAGGACTGCTAGGGCCATTGTGGGAAAACATCTGAATAATTCAGCTAATAGATGGGAAACTCACCCAGATTGCCAGGGCACAGGGAGGGAGCAGCTAATTCGAACGGGATGAGCTCAAGTAGGGTGATTCCGGCAAATTCCAGGGAGCAGGGAGAGGTTGTCATATTGCTGGGGGCAGCAGCTGCCTGGTTTAATTATTGTCATTTCGGTTTTTGGAAAAAAGCACATGGGCCCACACTTGCAGGCAGAGGCCATTAACACACTCTTGAAAAAGAGTGGAGTTTCAGTGTAAAGTACACGATGTGGCCGATTCTACCTCCGAGCTGTGCTCACATGTTAGTAGGGCTTCTTCTAGGCATGTTGTATTTATAATTTCAAATAATGTGACTATAATTTGAAATTTGTGAATTTAGTAATAGGTAACATAAGAGAACTATCAAAATGACCTTTCCCCCACTGGGAGATTCATAGTTGTTTGGGTTTGTCCCAGGATTGTGTAGATGTCTTGAGATGATGGTAATCATCCTTTTTATACTTGGGGCCATGGTAGAAAATGCAGTTTTTAGATGGGTGAGTCTAATGATGTGAAGAGTCTTACATAAACATAAAAACCCAATTCTATTTAGTTATATACTTAACATTTTGTTTTTATTGGAAATAATAAAATTATATGGAGTTGAGCTATACTAAATTTTTTGCTATGGTGGCTAGAGTTTTCACAACCCTTAAGTGCAGATAAGTTAGTGTTTAGATGTAAATGTTAAGAATTATGGGACTTTGGGAGGAAATATTAATTTGGTTGCATTTATCTGCAGCGTCATATGCTTTTCTTCTGTTTCTCTATCTTGCCTTCTCTATCTTCCAACATCCTCACATGCACAAGAGCACATGTATGCACACACACACACACGCACACACGCATTGCCCTGTTGGCCACCTCTCTCCCAAATTTCTATCCTGAAGACCTTCAAAGAGAAAGAAAGACTAGCCATATCCAATTCCAATATTTTGACACTAGTACAATTCTCACACAGGAGAGTCGTCCTGCTTGAGATATCTTGCCTTATATCTTAACAACATAATGGTTGATTTTATGTCTGAACTAGATTGGGAACCTTAGGGGAGAGAATTGGCTTTTGAAAGCTTAGCAAACAGAGCTTCAGCAAATAATTTGTCTGTGAATCAATGAAAGAATCACAAATACGCTGTCTGTAAATGAGCTCTGGGTTTCCGATGAATGCGCCTGCTACCGACCCTAGCGTGACATGTGCATGGCAGCCCTGAGGATCAGGTGCGGGTGCACATCACAGAACACCCCACGGACAGACGCTCCAGTGACACAAAGGCTAGTTCACTCTCTCTGTGAACTCAAGCTGTGGATGGCTGGGTGACCGTGGCATGGTCACCCCCACTCAGGCCCCTCCTGTCTTATTCTTCCACTATGCTAGCTCATGGCTTGCTTAAATCTCAAGGTTATCTCATGGTCAAGATATTTGTGGGTGTTCTAGATATCACATCCATATTTCAGAGAGGAGAAAAGAGGAAGAGGGAAAAGAGTGCCACTCCCTTCCCTTCTGCTTTTAAGAGGCAGCCTTTCTGAAAGCCCCCCCGCCTTGCCATTTCACCCCCACATACACCCCCACATACACCCCCACATACACATTTCATCTTGCACAGCCTCTGCCAGAGCTCAGATGGCCACACCCAGCCAGAGAGAGGGTGGTAAATGTAGTCTTTCTAGTGGAACATCCATAACATTGAGTAACATATGCTGTGTTCTAGGGAGGCGGAGGGACTGGCTATTTGAAGATATTTTGCAGGATATGTCATAATACCTAACCTATTCCTAGCAATAGTACATGCTTTAAAACAAGCAATTATAACTTTAATGAAACCACAAATAAATAATTCCCATATTTTATAGAGTGCCCGAGTATTTTGAATTGAGAAAATAATTTGGAAAAAAGTATTGTGTAATGATACCCTAAGACTAGAGAGTATCTATCTGTCACTGTCCCTGTGTACATTCTCAGCTGCACTCAGGAAGACTAAGTGGTGATAAATACTCTCAGTTGTGGGCTGGTGCTGTGGCAGGTCCCTGAGTTTTCTAACATTGGCTACGGGTGAATGGTTTGTCTTTTATTGAACAATAGTTTGTTGCGATTTAAGGGTGTCATGCTTACATTTTCTGATCATGTATTCCCTGGGAATCTAATTTGTAAATAATTACTTGACAGAAACTGAACCGGCTGGAAAATTCTGAGTATGCAGAGGCAGAGGCAGGCCCCGGGGAGGGGACTTCAGCTGAAAGGCTGAGCACCTGAATGGTCTGACCATAATTTCTCATCTCAGCAGTTAACAGCTAATAAGGTCCCCTGTTTAAAAAAAAAAACAAACGCTCAGGCTCCAGAAGCAATGGACACCCTTAGCTGGTCATTAGCAGCCGTGGCTGGAGCAGCTGGCTTAGGTGGAGTGCTGATGAGATGGTTTTCCCCTTTCACCTCTCCACACCAGAGAATGCGGGGAGCACAGTGTTGTTCTTTCTGTGTACAGAGCCAGGGGGGTCTAGGGCAAGAGGTTGCTATGGACTGAATGTTTGTGTCTCTGCAATTCCTATGCTAAAGGCCTAACCTCCTGTGTGGCTGTATTTGGAGATGGGGCCTCTAAGGAAGTCATTAAGGTTAAATGAGTCATAAGGGTGGGGCCTTGACTTAATCATATGTGTGTCTTTACAAGAAGAGACAGCAGAGAGCTCCTTGCCTCTCAGTTTACGTGCACACTTCTGGCCATGTGGAGACATAGCCAGCAGGTGGCCGTCACCAGAAACCAACCCTGCTGGACTTTGACCTTGGACTTCCAACCTCCAAAACTGTGAGGAATAATAAGTTTCTGGCCTCCTCACCTGCTCTCTCTCAGCAGGCGGGCCCATGTCTTCTGCCTTCCGTGGGCCACTCATTCTCTGGATTTTCCATTTCAGCAGTGCCTGAGCCTCTACTGGGTGTTCCACACTGGCTGCACTTATGGAAACCACAGACAAAAGATGGAAACAGCCTCCACCAGCATGGGGATGAGGTGTGGGGCAAACACAGGAGACAAAGCCGGTATTAGTTAACTCGTATTTAGTACTGACCATACAGCCATGTTCAATGCACTCAATCCGCGTGAAATCATTCAGGGCTCAAAATAACCCTCCGAGGGAGGAGGGAGAGGCTGCTGTTATCCTCATTCTACAGGGAAAGAAAGAGGCTTAGGGGTGTGACGTGGCTTTTCCAAGGACACGAAGCCAGTGAGTGGCAGAGCCAGGGGTCACACCCGGACCGTCTGCATCAGGCCTCGCGCTCAGCCAGGTGCCATAAAACCATCTCACCAACATCCACCTGACAGGTGCTTCTGTGGCTAGAGCCCAGGACCCCACCAGCCCACAGAGGAGGCACCGCCTCTGATCTCAGGGACCAGCGAAAATCTCCCAGGGGAAGTCAAATCTAAGTGAAGATCTGAAGGGACAGGCAGGAGCTTGCTGTCATAAAGAACCAGAGAAGGGGCTTCCAGACATCTGGGGCAGGGGAGTCCTGGGGTCCTGTGAATGTAGAGAGCAGGAGGTGGGGCTGGGAGGACTCAGGGCATGGACAGGGGTCCACACCACAGGGAGAATGAAAAAACACCGAGAACCATCAGAGGGTCCAATCAGGGGGATGGCAGGGTCACACTTGCCTTTTAGAAAGATTTCTGCAGCTACCCTGTGGAGAATGGGTTGGAAGCGGGGTACAATGGGAGGAGTAGCCACTGCTTTTGAGGCAGGGAGACCGAGCAGAAGGATAGAGCTGCATTCCTGCAGATGCAATGGTAGCTCAGACCACAGCTGTAGAGGTGAGTGAAGAAATAGCCCGGAGTGTGCGAGCTGGCTTGTGTCAGTTCATGAGAGCTAATTGTTACACTTTGAGGAATCTGGGGAGCTGGTTATTAAACACGGCCATTATTATACATGAAATTAAAAAAATTTACAACAAAACAAATAGTAGCAAAAGCAAAGGTGATAAATACTCAAATTCATCAGTTCCTAATTATTTTGCTATGATCTGTTTTCCTGAAGGTATCTATCTATGCCCCTCCCATCTGTAGGGTGGCATACTGTATCATGGTGGCCACTGCCTGTCTCTGCCCAACTCTGCGTTCAGTGAAGTCATGTTGGTCTCCACTAGTAACTTAAAATTTGCCATTCTTAGGTGGGAGTGTTTACAATAAGGAAATTGGCAAACATTGAAAATCAAGTTTTATTTTTTTCAACTGAGCACACCTCTGGATAAACCACTGCATTCTAGAGATAGAGCACATGAAAGAACCCCATTTATCCTTCCAGATTCATCCCAGAAACCTCCTCTAGCCACACCCAACAGCCTCTCTGCCCTCCGGAGCCTCCTAACCTGTCCTGAGCTTCCCTCTCATCACTGTGGCTGGTGTCAGCCTTTCCTTTCATTCTTCAGGGTTCTTCTTGATGGCAGGATCTGTGCCTCATTCATTTCTAGAATAGAGGTAGTACAGATTTGGGCTCCTTATGCCTCTTTGAAGTGAGTGGGCAAATGAGCAAGGGAGTGAGATGGCTTTGCTTTTCAACCTTTGTCTCTGTTCTGCCTTTTTGGGAACCCTCTCTCACTTACTGGGTAGGATACTTAGATCACGATAAACCTTGGGCAGCTTTTGGCCTCTGAAGCAGCCTGGTGGCTGATGTGATGTTTTACATAAACGTCTGTACAGCCAAAATGTCTACTGAGAAACTACTTCAAAGGGGCTACTTTTGAAAGAAACTACTTTGAAAACGACTTGATAGTTAGCTGGGCCAAGGAAAATGTACCCACTAGCAAGGACCAGTACTTCAAAGGCATTCTGAAGGACAATTTAAAAGGAGCATCACGTGTCCGGATCACCTTGGGGGAAGTTGTCTTTGAAACTGATCTAAATCAAGGGCAATAGGGCACAAGGACATCAGATTTGTTTGAAGACAACAGCATCCTGTTAGTCTTGGAAAATAATTGCACAAAGCCACCGAAGTGCCACTTCCTCCCTTCCTCCCACACACCCTCCCGCCACACAAGCCTCTCTGCATCAGAGATCTTTCCAGGCCCGCTTCTGCCTTGGGTGTCACTTTGGTTAACCATTTGAGGGCAAATACTCGGAACGTTGATAAGAGGGTTAGTTAGAAAGACACCCCACTTCTCCTGTTTACTTGTGGGGTGTCCCCCTTCTCTGGGGCCCATTCCCCCAGGCTTGCCTTGGTAATTTTTCTAGACCCCAGCGGTCAAGAGATCTGAGCTCAAGGACAGGTCACTCCCTCCCATGAGAGCCAAGCCTTTGCCGCCATCTGTAAAGTTAAGCTGCTCAGTCCACTTGCCTGTCTCTCGGAGCTGCCGAGAAGTCGGAGGAGTAAATTGTGAGAAGCCACCAGGGTGCTGAGCTGGGGTGCTAGTCGTTCTCCACGCCACTTCTAGTTTAAGTACCCTTGTATTTTAAAGGAGGAACCCCAGGCCCAGCCACAGTGGGCGGCTTGACCAGGCCACACACAGGCACTTTACTGCAGGACTCGGGAGTGGGATCCTGTGCCCTCCTGCTCTAAACTACATCTGCCTTTCTCACCAACTCTTAATTATTCACCCCGTCAGGTAAGTAATCTAACAACAGGAAATGATTGCCACCCATTTTGTTATAAATTTCCATCCAGGGAATGCACACATACCCAGCCACCCCCACCCCATCGCCACCACATGCCCTCTGCCACTTGGTTTCAGATGGAGTAAAAGTCCCCCTCTCCTAACATAGCCATGTTAACCAGGTGATTGTTCTCTCCCTGTCATCATTTAGTATACAGCACTATAAAATCAGAGTGCATATACATGCATAACTCTATGTGAATATATAAATAATATTAACAATCATGATAACAACAACATACATAGCACTGACTATGTGCCAGGGCTTATTCAAAGTGACTTGCATATGTTACCTCTTGTAATCCTGACAATTCTGTTAGGTACATACTATGATTATCCCATTTTCATGTGAGGAAACTGAGATAAAGAGAGGTTAAGTAATTTGCCCAAGGTCTCATAGCTAGTAATTGACAGAGCCAGAACTTGAACCCAAGCAGTCCAGTTTCAAAATCTATGTATGTGTGGACACATATGATTTACAGTGTGAAATATTCAAGACCATGTGTGTCCTGGATGTTAGGATGAAAGAAAGGATTGTCAGGGCTCTGATGTGCTAACTTCAGACTCTATCCCATTGTACTGTCATACGCCTGACCTCAGACCCGGTAAGTTGTCCCAGGAGGCTGGAATAAGACAGAGCAGATCAGGCACCGACATCCTGCCCTGGCCCTGGCCAGGGCTTCAGTCCCCAGCTGGGCCTCCCCAACTCCTGGGTTCCTGCTGCAGCTTCTTCCTTCACACTCTGGCCATCACTGCAGCTGTGTCAATGTCCTGTTCCCTCTGCACACTGAGCATGCCGGATCCTCTTGGCTGTCCTAGAGGGTCTGGCCTGACACAGATCGCAGCTTTCCTATTTAGAACGCTGCTGCCTTCTCCCGGGTCGCCAGTCTTGGTCAGCTTTTCAGCTCTTTCCCAGGGGAAACTGATTATTTACAGGACAGGATCTTCCGAAGCATGTCCTGGAGGACCAGAGGTGACCAGAAGTGACCCTCATCAGCACTTGCTGCCTTGTTTCCATGCTGGGTCATTTAGCTCGGGGACCAAAGACATGGACACAGAACTCAGAATTGCAATGCACTCCAGAAAGTACCTAGAAGTGTACCTGCCTCTTGAGAGGGGGCAAAGTTTGAAAACATCCCTGTCTTCCTGCCATCCTGTGAGTCCCACTGTCCCCTCAGTCTAGCAACAGAGTTGGCCCTCAGTAAGAGTTTATCGGATAAATGTGTTCCTGGGTTATCCCCACCTTCCCAGTTTTGCTCATTCGTTTCTTCAGTCATTCAGTTAGTCTTTCGTTGAACTTGTATTGTGTGCCAACTGTGTGCTAACTACAGAAAGTACAGACACCAACTTTTAGCCTCAGAGAAACTTCATTCCAATAGGAGAGACGGAAATGTACACAGATCATCATCTTGCAATGAGGTGAACGCAGCAATGGAGACAAGACAGGCATTCAGGAGAGCCAGGCCTGGTGGCAGGGAAGGGCATGGTATGTGGGGGGTAGAGGCGGGGTCAGGGAAGACCCTGCCAGGAGGAGAGAGAACTGAGAAGTCACCCTGAGGTAGAAGAGCCAGAGAGCAGGGCCCTGCGGTCAGCAGGAGATGCACCCTGAGTCTGCAGGCCGCCTTTCCATGACCGTAATGCCTCTAAAAGCACTGATTTCCCACCAAAGCTTCTTGCTTTGGCTTCTGGGAGATCATTTGGGATCACTCGGACGAGGGAGAATAGACCTCTGGAAGTTGACCACCTGCATCCCTTCCTTTCTACCTTCTCCCTTCTTTCTACCTTTCTTTTCACTTGTCGGCAACGTTCAAGTGGGCTCAGGAAAGTGGAGCTGCTTCTCCACCCAGAGCCCCCCAGAGCCCGTGTTCCAATTACGTAATGGATTCTAAAGGCTTCCCCAGATAGGAGCCATTTCACTACCCGTGGGCTTTGATAAGCGCAGGTTCTTCCTGAGGCAACGTGGGCCTTTAGTGCAAGTTTCAAGTGTAATCCTCAGATAAGACCATTTTCAAAGGGCTTCAAAATGCAGCTAGCCTCCAGAATAGGTTTCAGGCTCCATGTAAATCAGAAGCCACTCCGAAATAGGGAAGCCAGCCTCCATACATCCACCCACACACCGCCAAGATGCAGAGCCAGCATGTAAGCCTGAAGGGCTGCCTGTGTCTTTATACTTCGATTACTTGGATGGGCAGGAGCCCAGGTGAGTCGCTTCTGAAGCTGGGATCTTGGGTAACAATCCCACATAGAAGATAAAACCAAATTGGACTTGGATTTCACGCTTGATCCAAACTCTTTATTTTATTAAGGAAGCCGAGGCTGGGGGAAATTAAAAGAAGATCCGAAGTTAAAGCAACTAGTGAGTGGTAAAATGAGGACTCAGTGCCTTGCCTCGCAGCCAGTGTTTTTGCCACTACCTTACGTTCAGTGGCCTCAGAAAGAACCTTTTTTTTTTTTTTTTTTTGAGACGGAGTCTCGACCTGTTACCAGGCTGCAATGCAGTGGCGCGATCTCAGCTCACTACAACCTCCGCTTCCCGGGTTCAAGAAATTTTCCTGCCTCAGCCTCCTGAGTAGCTGGGATTACAGGTGCCCGCCATCACACCCAGCTAATTTTTGTACTTTTAGTAGAGACAGGGTTTCACCATGTTGGCCAGGCTGGTCTCGAACTCCTGACCTCAGGTGATTCGCCTCCCAAAGAGTTGGAATTACAGGCGTGAGCCACCACGCCTGGCCCAGAACGAACTTTTAATGTAATTTACCAACACTTACGATTACCTATGTGCCAAGCATCACACTAGGTGTTGTGGGGCTACACCTATGTGCCAATCATCATACTAGATGTTGTGGAGCTACACCAACAAGGAGTGTAGGGCCTTGGCATGTAAGTGTATTACTACAGTTTAGTGGGGGACGAAGGTTCCCATGTATTAAATTGACACGCAGTGCTGAGTGGCATCATCACTAAACAGACAGGTATAGGTAGCTGCACACTCCAAAATGTTCCTTTGAAAAAGAGAATTAAAGCCAGGGCAAACATACCATGCTGAGTGATGGATGCAGAGGGAGTAGGGAGTTCCTGGTAAACACTGTCTCTGGAAATATACCAGAATGAATCACTCTTTTAGTATCATGATTCCAGCGATACCTTTGACAATTATTCTTAAATTTTGTTTCTAAATCAAACAAAGGTTTTGAGTTGCTTTTTCTTCTTCTTTCTCATTTTCTTAGAAGGAGCAGTGCTGCCTAAAATGGTGAGTGCGCGCGCGCGCGCACACACACACACACACACACATACACACACACACACACATTTGGAGTTTTTCTTTTCAACAGAGAGAATTCTGTGCTATAAACTCTCCTTCAGTTAGATTATACCCAAGTGTTGACTTTCAATTCATACCTCTGATATGAGTCATTGAGTGCTCTGATTCTTAGTTTATTTGTGCTGTTTTCAGTAAAATGGATTGAATGTGGGGTTATCCAACCATGGTGTGGTGCCTTGCTGCCTCTGACACGGGACTGATGAGATCTGAGTGCTTGGCACTATCTTACAGAAATGTCAAAATCGGATTTGGTCGGTAGCCAGCTTTCTACCTTCTCTGGAACATGGACAGAGCATCTGGGAAAATTCTCAACTTATTTATTACCCAGAGCCCCAGACATTCCCATGCCACCTCATCTCTCAGAACCTGACTCCACACTGTTAACTGGCCTTATGTACCGCTTACATAGCTGACCATGGTTACGAACCTGCTTTAACGTCTCATCTTTGTCTTAGAGGCATTACACAGAATCATGGCTCAATTCTTCAGAGCTCACAACAAAATCATGATATCTATTTCTAAATTAAAATTTCAGATTTCCAGACTTCCCTAGCTACTGTATCTTCTGCCTCTCTTTTGGAGAAATTGTCTTTCAACATCTCCTCCAGAGTCGAGAGTTTAAACCCATCCTCCGAGACAGGCTTCAGGGGTCCTCTGAATCCTCTTTCACTCTGTGTAAACTTCTCCGTGTTTATGAGCCGTTGTCTATATTTCCGGAGATAAGGCCCACGTGTTTATCAGATACTCATAGTGACCCAAGGCCTCAGATGGGTTAAAAAATCTGTTACAGAGATTTCCTATGATTTTGAAAGTAGAAAGGATCTGAGATAGTGCTTAATTGAAACTCTCATTTCACATATGGGGAAACTGAGGCCCATAGAGATTCCATTCTTTTTCTCAGGCCAACCATAGCATGGGAGTCCAGAAGCAAAAATTTGATTTTTTTAAACTTGTAAGTACCTTCCATTGTTCTTTGTCTCACCTAAGATTGACTTCTGGGAAGCCTGGTAATCTGTGCACAGGGAGTAAGGATGTTAGATGACTGTCTTTGGAAGAACTGTTTTTCTCCTTTGCTTTTTGGTAATTTACTCTGGCAGTGGGTAGGTATTTTATCCCCAGACTTGTTCAGAAAATCCTGTTCACACTGTTAATGTCTTTGCCCATGCAAATACCCAGTGCTGTTCTTGGCCATCAGGAACCGTCACACTGGGGCATTGCTCCATTGTGCGTGTGTGCACGTTTGCAGGCACGTGCGCAAGTGTGCACTTACTAATGGAATTGCAAAGCAAACTGCAAATGCCCATAATAGGGAATCAAGAGAAAAGTCTCAAGTTAGACTTTTGTTTAACACTTGGCTTCCTAGAGGTTTGTAAAGAAGGTGTCTGTTTAGGGAAAGCCTTATTAAGCTGGGATGGTTGCCCTTAGCAAATGAAAGTGTTGACTAAACCTTGCTCTCTGTTGTGAAATGTAAGTCTAGTGAAATTCAAACACATTGTAAATTTACTAATCAGCTGTAATCAAAGCAGAGGGATATAAATACTCCCAGAGGGTGGCTCCCCGTGAGGACAACTGATGAGGTGACTTGAGAGGCCCTGGGTGGCTCTTAGGAGAGTTAAGGACGTCCATGGCCATCCCTGCTCCAGCATGAGCCCACGTTTATATGAAAGCACTGGCTCCAAAACAGCCTGGAAGATCGCTGAGAGAACACCTAGAGTGAAACTTGTATTTTACCAGCAAACTAAACCAAGGTCCCTAGAGAAATGGCTTTGCTCAGGCTTCACACTGTGGCTTAATGGCAGGTCAGAGACGGGGACCCCACACGTCGGTGTCTAGCCAGGGATCTGGCCCTGGCACTGTGTTGCTGAGTCATGTCTGGCTGCCTAGGGGATATCGCAGAAGGAGCCCCTGGAGGACACACACGTTCATCATCTGCTCAAAACTGCACAGTAGGTGAATGGCGACATTGACGCTCTCACAAAAACAACAGACCGCATGGAGGGCAGCGTGCTCAGCACTTAACAGGAATTATCTTAGTAAGTCTTTACGACACTGTGATGAAGTAGGTAGCATTCTTATAACTGTCATTTTACAGACGAGGACACTGAGGTTCTGGGGGGTTAAGAAACTTGCCCAAATGATGTAATTAGTAGGTGGCCAAGCTGGAATTCCAAAGCGAGGATTTGTAAAGATTATGCTCATCAAAACTCCCACTGCCCTTGTCTGTTTTTGTTCTTCCCCTAAAGCATACCTACGTTTTCTTGTCTCAGAGAATAGGATGTGTGAAGGACTTTGGTTCTCATTGGCCAGAGACGCCGAGTCCATCTCAGTCCGAAGTCCTGGGATCTGAGGTTCCCTGAGTGTGTGGAGTCCCTGCTAGGCAGGATGCAGTTTGACTGACAAGTTCCTTTTCCTTTATTTTCTCCTATTTAGCCACCTGCTTTTCCTGATATCCTCTTTTAGGAGGTTGTTGGGCCCCTGGGCCAGAGGCCTTTTACAGCAACCCGAAAATTGCCCTGTAGCAATCTGACAATAATTTTTTACAATAATTTGCGTATTATTTCTAAATACAGTAACAATTTGGGGTCTTTTGTGTTAGTTTTGTGTTTTGGCTCACCATCATTAGTTTGGATTTGTTGTGTGAAGTTCCCCAACTCCTGTCCTATTTCCATCCACCCTTTTATTCATGGGACAAACAGTAACTGTGTACCTACCCCCAGAACCTCCTATGACAAGGCACCCTGGGGCTCAGAGTAAGTTGTCTTTCTTTTTTTTTTTTTTTTTTTTACTGTTAATAACACAAATAAATCTGCAATAACTATCTTGGTTGACACACAACTTTCCAAATGCTTGTCGATAGCTCTCTGGTGTACGACCTTAGTCTCTACTGCGTCCCTGCCTCGCCTGCCCATCCTGCCCTCAAGGGGACACAGGGCTCCTCTCTGGGAAGATCAAGGGTTGGCAGAAAGGAAAGATTTCCTTCTGCCTTGTGATATGGCCTCTGTGCCAGGCTCTGTTCTAGGCCCTGGGGATGGAGTGGGGAGTGAGGCTCAGCCCTGTCCTCTGGACAGCCTGGACTGGCTGTCTGCATCTTACAATTGATTTTTAACAACAGTAGGAAGGGACGAGCGCTGGAGAGGAACAGAAACCAGAGATCTGGGCTTGCAGCCCTCCCTGTTAACCTCGACATGGCCCCCCGTGTCCTCTTGGTTTCCTGTCCCTCACCACAAGAAGCAGTGTTCAAATCGGTTTCTAGATGGCTCCGATGTAGCCACATTTGGGTGGGTCTGGTGCATGTTGGCTCAGCTGGGAACGTGCCAGTGTTTGGGGGTTGTTGTTGTGCTAAGCCTGAGGGCCTGCTCACTGCACAAGGTCAGGGTGTCCTGGTGGGCCCTGTTCTGCTTTGTGATGACAGTGGCCCTCCGAGACGGTCAAGCCTGACCATATAAATTACCATATAAATAACCGTGATGGGTATGAATGACTCACTTCATAATTTCGTTTCTTAATTTCACACCTTTTGGTGCTACCATGCTATGCCTTGAGGGTCCAGGATGTGGAAGGCATTAGTACAGCACCTGAGATATTTTTGAGTGGTGGGGCAGAGAATGTGGTACAAAAAGATGAATGAGGTTGGATGCAGTGGCTCACGCCTGTAATCACAGTGCTTTGGGAGGCTGAGGGGGGAGGATCACTTGAGGCCAGGAATTTGAGACCAGTCTGGTCAACATAGCAAGATTCCGTTTCTTACATTAAAAACAACAACAACATCAACAACAACAACCCGTGAACAAGATCCAAGGAGTGCAGGGAAGGGAGTGGGTGCCTCTCAGCACACTTTGATGCTGGTGCACTGAGAGGTTCTCCTCATTGGGATTTCTTTGTTCCCTTTGTATTCCTCCCGTTCAAGCAACCCTTTCTCTGCTCTTCCTAGGTAAGGGGTGTGAGAGCAGAAAGACAAGCAGTTCTGTTTCGGCTGCAGTGACCACTGGGGTGCTCTGCCCAGGCCTCCTGCTTGCTGCGGTGACAGTTGATGATGGCCATGGCAGAGCGTGAACTGGATGCCCCCTCCTGCTGCAGGGAATGGCCTCATTTCAGGTCATGTCCCCCAGGTTCTGAAACTGACTGAGGAAGTAATACAAAGGCTTGGCCGTCTTGCCTCAACTTGGGACAACTCTGATGGGCCGTCCCAGCTCGAGAGCTCCACTTAGGATTGGTCGGGGGTGGTTCCGAGTGCAACCTCATTGCTGCCAGCTTCAACTTCTGCAGCATCCTACCTTTCTCACTTCCTTACAGGAGAATCTCCCAAGAACATCCCCTGATCAGTGCCCTGCATGCGATTTCCATCTCAGACTCTGTTTCTAGGAAGCCTTTCAGGCAGCTGACACTGGACGTGGTTGTGAGTCGCAGACCCTAATGAAAAATTGGAGAGGAAGCAGGTGGCCGGCTGATGAAATGATAACCAGAAGGCCTGTGGGCTTGGGTGGCTGAGGCTACTGAGTGTTGAAGAGAGAGAGGCAGAGGCACAGATGACTCATCACGGATTTCAGGCAAACTGTGAAACCAGAGCACTTCCTTGGCAGCATTTAAGAAAACCCCGATGATCTGCAGCTGGAAGGCAGGTTGGCTGGAGGACCAGTCTGAACCCTGAGTAGGTTAAGTTCTCAGTCCTTCAGGCACAGGGCTCTAATGGGAAAGAGGTGAGACCCTGACACTTAGGGCGGGAGCCCTGGACAGTTGGGAACCTTGAACACTTACATGTCCCTGAGTTCCCTGGGCCTGCAGAAACAGCCTACTTCTCATGTCATGTAGAAGATTGTAGACTGCTTGAACCCGGGAGGTGGGGCTTGCAGTGAGCTGAGATTGCGCCATTGCACTCCAGCCTGGGCAACAGAACGAGACTCAGTAAAAAAATAAAAAAAATAAATAAAAGGAGGACTCTCCTTTTTGGAAGATCATACAGAGTTCTCAAATGAGGTAGGTATCATACAAGACATTGCTTGACCCATCAGGATCTACCCTCGTCTTTCCTGTTGGCAAAACCAGCTGAAGAACAAGAACCAAATATCAGCACAGCCCGACTGGGGATGAGCTAGGCTGGCTTGGCCAAAAGGGTATATCCGGTGAAGCAGCTGTGGGATCAAGCTAGTATGTCCCAGAGGACCTGGGAATATATTCATGGGATTGGATCCGAGTGTAGATATAAAATAAAATAAGGTTGAGTTTATTGAGAGGGAGCACTTTAGGTGGCACAGGATTAAACATCTTGGTCAAGATCCCTGGAGAGAATGCTAAGACTCAATTCAGATGATGCTTAAAAGCCTAGAGAAAGCAGTGACCCACACTCAGGCAGATGGTGGAGGGAAGGATCAAATGGCTCAGAGAAGTGGGCATGCTGGAGTGGATGTGCTAGTATCCACGGCACTGATTATTTTCCCGAGATGGTCTGGAGGACTTCCTATGTACAAAGGAATGCACTGGTGAGAGTGGCCCCAAAGCCACTCAGCTCAGGAATGGCTGTGCTCTACGTGCCAGAGCTGATGACAGATGAAATCAGAGAACTGGCTCCTGGTAGCAACAGGGATGATGAGATCCTGGGATTACAAAGGCCAAGTGGTATGCTCATCATTGGATGCAAGGCAGAGGCCATGATCACAATGAGAGGCGAGATCAGTGGGGCACCCAAGGGGTTCCTGCCCTGCAGAGAGCTCTCAGTAGGCTCATTGTTTTAGAAGTGAAATAAATGGGCATCCAACAAGGGCAATGCTTAATTTCTATAAGAAAGCAAGTGTGGATTACTAGGAGGTACAATAGTCAGGATCTCTTGCCTAGTTTCTTGAATGGAGCTAATTCTCAGCCCCAGAATCTGTTGACTGAAGAAGCAGAGCTCCTCCCAGGAAGGACAGTACCACATTACAGCAGGTGCTTTCAGCAATAATTCCCCCAGTTCTCACCTAAAGGTATCTAGGACATTTATTCAAGCAAATGCACACTGGGGAAAGAGGAATGCCTTAGCTTTTCAAGGACTATTAAACTAACATTGATATTTGAGACTCAAGATGCTACCATAACCCTCCTATTAGACTGGAGACCAGGAAGGCACATAATAAATTGAATCTTGGTTCAAGCCTAGCTCACATTCTTCATTTCCCTGGTTCTCTAGTATAATAGGAGTGAATGGCAGGTTCATTGGCAGAACCTGTGCATTGACTCCTTGGCCTAGAAGAAAAGATGTTGTAGTGAGGTAGGCCTCTTCCCCTATGAGATTGTAAACCACAGACACGACCACATCTTGTGTTGATGGCAGGAATGTCAGAGATGAGTCTTACCCTCAAAGACTTAAAGGATTCAGGGGCTGTGGTCCTTGCCCTAGCCTCATTTAATTCACCAGGCTGCCCCGCACACAGACCTGGTGGGCCATGATGGGGGACACTAAATATCCATACAGTGAGTCAAGTCATATCTCCACCTGCAGTGGCTGTGCCAAGCGTGGCACTTTTGCTAGAGAAGATTAAGCGGAGTCTTTGGCCTCTCTAAGGAAGCTATTGACTTGGTGAACTGTTATTTTTCATCCTTGAACAAAGGAGGGTCGGAGGCAGTTTGCATCAACCCGGAACAGGAACAGACAAATAATACTTTTATGGTCCTACTCCAGATCCACGTGAACTCTCTCACTTTTGTTGCTTAAAAAAGTTCTTATTTATGGTTTATTTTTCGTTTCTAAAACAGACTCCTCATATAAATGAAATCATAATATTTTGATAATGGTAGAGATTAAATCATGTATTGTAGTTGTTGGTTTTATATTTTTAAATGCATCTTTAGTTTTTAAATGAGGCAAATTTCGGTTGTCTCTGAGGAGCTTAGAATTACCCAGTTATTTTTTAAGCATGCTAACTTTTGTTGTTTTTTAGTCTGAAGTCACCTGCCCTGTCTGGACATTCCATAGCCTACCATTTTTACCCACGACTTCGATGTGGTATGCTCATTGGACCAGATGAGCAAGCAGTGGCGAGTGGGTTGGAGGTCTTGGTAAGCCACATGCACAGCAAGGCTGGGAGGTCAGCCCTGTGAAGACTTAGAGGGCTTCCACATTGGTGGAGTTTTTAGGGACTTAACAGGGGAGTCCCTCCAAAGTAAAGAGAGATTGCATTTCATACCTCCTCCCATTAAAGAAGCAGCACAGTGCTGAGGGGCCTCTTTAGCTTTTGGAGGAAGCATAGTTGGCCCTTGCAAACACAGCTTGAACCCATTTTCTGGGTGATGTGGAAGGCTGTCATCTTTGATTGGGACCCAGAAAGGAAAGCATTCTTAGTAGGTCCAAGTGATGATGGTGCAAGTAACCTTGTCATTTGTGCCATACGGCCTGGACAACTGTTTGGTACTCTGTGGCATTTATGGTGTGGTGTGGCAGAACTTGACGGCACTACGTGCACGTATAATGCATCACAGAGGTATGGAAAGGACATCGTGTGGAGCTCATGGCAAGCCCTGGGAGAATTACTGCACTCCTGGCATCCTGGAGAAAGGCCATGCCATCAGCACCAGAGAATACATAATTTGAGAAGTGGCTCCTGGTGTGCTTCTCAGCCTTGATAGAGATGAAGCATGTCATCATGGGAGGTTGAGTAACCACATGGCTGGGCTGGTTTCTGTCAGACTCAATTGCTTCTACACTTGAGTGGGCCCAACAGAAGGGGAAGTAGGATATCTAGGACTGCACATGAGCAGGGTCAGAGAGAACAAGGAAGTTGCACAAATGGTTTGCTTGGCCCTCAGGTCATCCCCTACTCTTGTTCTGGTTTTTCTCCATCTGCTTACACTGACTGCCTTCTCTCAGGCCAGGATGACTTGTTTCACTGGTGCGTGTGCATTTAACATGGATTTCAGGCAATACCACTCAGGGATGGCCTTGGGAGACAGCAGTGAGGGGAAATCTTCTGATGCTTTTCTATCTGGGGAGGTCCTCTGGTCATCCACTTTGTAGGGAAAGTGAGGTGGCCTGAGGTAAGCATATGTGCCCTGTGACACTTATGGCAAAGCTCACAGGCCGTAGGATGTTAGAAAAAGAGAAAGATTGGAACACGAGAGACAGGAAAGTCTGGGGAAGGGGCCTGTGGATGGATCTATCGGGGTGAGTGCAGAGTGTGAAGATCTGGATGTCACATGGTGATCACCAGCAAAGATCACTCCTGTGGAAGGGGCAGAAACAACCAAATCGGCAGTGCGACTTGGCCAGTGGACATTAGTAAGCCTGTCATTGCCTCACCCAGTGCAGGAACAACGGATGCCCTAGTTGCAGAAATGAGGCCGTGCAAGAACCCATCAGCACAGGCTCCCACTCTCTGTGGCTCTTCTACATGCTGCTGCTGGTGAATGTCTAATCTGTTAGCAGCAGAGACTAGAAACACCAAGCCCCCATGTTAGTCTTTTAAACAGACTAATCAACTATTTGGTGGTAAGTTGGCTCTGTGGACCTTTTCTGCCATGCAGGGGATACAGACTCCTCTAGACTTGGGTCATCAGATAGTCTTGGCATAAGTTTACCTTTCCTGCCTGCAGCGCCTACGCCAGCATCACTATCCACCAACACGGGATTCCACCTAACAGCGCTTTAGGTCAAGAAACCCATTTTATCACAATGGAAATTCAGCAGTAGGCACATGACCATGGGTTCCACTCTTCCCATCACATATGACGTCACCCAGAAGCTCCCTGCTTGACAGAGAGGTGGATGAGCCTTCTATAAATAGTTAAGGGCCCAAATTAGAGATGATACCCTATGAGGATGGGCCACTGTCCTCCAGGGCAGTGCACATACTACATCAGTGCTGCTGTATCCCAAATAGGTTGGAACCAAAGAAAAGAATAGTAGTAGGAGCCGCCTTACCATCACCCCCAGTGACCTACTTAGGGAATGTGTGCTTTCTTTCTCTAACATATGAGGTTCTGTGGGTGTAGGGATCCTGGCTTGCAGAGCAAGAATGCCTCTGTAGGAGGACACAGCAAAAGTCCCAATGAACTTTAACTTACACCAGTCACTTGGTCACTTAGAGTCTCTCATGACAAGGATCAGCCATAAAGGAAGGGAGATATCATCCTGGTGGGCACAGTAGACCAGGGGAAGTAGGGCTGAAGATGCACAGGGGCCAGGGAAGAATGTGATTGTTGCTCGGAAGATGCACTGGGGTGTCTCTTGGCGCTCCCAGGCTCAGTTTTAACTGCGAGTGTCCAGGTACAGATGTCATAGCTCGCAAAGGGGATGATAACTAGAGGTGCAGACCCGTGAGAGATGATGGTCTGAACTGCCCCACCAGGCAAGCTACGTAGACCAGCAGAGGTACAAATTGAGGATGGGGGGAATCTCCAACCAGGGGTGGAGGAGGAGAATGATGAATATTGGTTATAGCCTTGAGATCAACTGCAGCAATGGGGGTTGAAATGTATTCTACTAATCTTCCCTTGTAAATTTCCCAGGTAACCAATCTAACCAAAATCCTGGGAGAGCTGTTCCCCAATGCGGCACACTTCCTAGAAGAAGCAAGTGAATTTAAAGGGGGGAGAACTGTAGGGAAGTTCATCACCAAATCTGTGGTTCTTTCCCCGGATCTTTCTTCAGGGCCAACACATCCATCGCTCAGCTGTGATAGACAGGAGTTGTGGGTGGCTCACCTCTCTCACTGGGAATTGCCCTCAGCAGTAGGGAACTCATTCAGGGTTAAGGCATCTCCTTGAGGATGGCCCCTTTTCAATTACTGGCTGACACAGGAATATGAAGACCTGGTCCTTGTCTCAGCTTGGAACAAATCTGAAGGCCCATCACAGCTTCAGAGATCCTTGGAGAAGGCTGAGGTCTCTACTACAACCTTACTGGAGAGTTGTCTTCTCTCTGCCCAACTCCCCTTTCCTTCCTTAATGTTTCTTTGAGAGCACTTCTTGTATTAGTCCATTCTCATGCTGCTAATAAAGACATACCCTAGACTGGGTAATTTATAAAGCAAAGAGGTTTAATGGACTCACGGTTCCACATGGCTGGGGAGGCCTCACCATCATAGCAGAAGGTGAATGAGGAGCAAAGTCACGTCTTACTTACATTGTGGCAGGGAAGAGAGGGGGTGTGCAGGGAACTCCCCTTCATACAATCATCAGATCTCTTGAGATGTATTCACTATCACGAGAACAGCGTGAAAAAGAGCCGCTCCCACGTTTCAGTTACCTCCCACTAAATTCCTCCTAAGACACGTGGGGATTATGCCAGCTACAATTCAAGATAAGATTTGGGTGGGGACACAGCTAAACCATATCACTTCTCAATAACCTTTTTCATGCAATTTCAGGCTGTTTCCTGTAAGCTGGATTTTAGAACATCCTAGGCCTTTTGGATATTAGGCTTTATGGAATATGTCAGGTTCTAGAAAAAACGATCATGAGCAAGAGTAACAATGACGCCTCACTAAACAAAAACAAAATATAACAAAACAAAAAAATGAGACTTAGGACAAAAGTTTCTCAGTGAATTTTCTTTTATTATGATGCTGTGACTGTGACTCTCTTTATCCCTATGGATGTTTTGCTTTGAAATTTATTTTTGTCTGATATTCATAGAGCTAATTTGATTTTATTGGTAGTAATATTTGCTGGAAAGTCCAAAAATCTTCGAGCTATGAGTTTTGTTTTAGTTAATGCAAATTTGCATTGACTTGAGTAGAAAGCCTGTCTTTCATTGTAAATTCTCAAAGCCTTCTCCTGTTCTCAGTCCAGTCTCTCGGCACCAAGGTGGTCCCTATGTGTCTGTGGGTGTGGGGTTTACTTCTCCTATACCCTCACAATGAGGATATAATATTTTGGGATCCTAGATTTATGGAAGAAGCCTCTCCTATTGGACCGTCCACTTTTTCACGGGACCTGAGCTTTCTCATAAAGGCTGTGAAAATGAAAGTTCACCAGATTTGCTTTCAAGGCAAAAATTATTTCATTGCTCTTATTTCTCGTTACCAACTTTCCTTTAGATTTTGACCTGATAACTCCTTATTGTGTAACAAAAATGTTTTTAAGAATTTTAGAACATTTTAATCCAGAATTTTTAGTGTTTGATCAAAATACTCAGCCTTGCATGTTACTGGAAACAGAAGTCCTAGAGGCAATTTTTTAAACAAAGAAAATTTCGATAATGGTGAAATGTTATCATCTACTCACGCTGCACATGCGGGGAACTGGTTTAACTGGTATGATGCAAATACACACTTTGAAATTGGCGTGATGTGCTATAGGATCCTGAGGCTGCATCGTGTTCATTTTAGTTCACTTCATGAGAGACAGAGAGAGAGAGAGAGACTGTTTCACATTTATTGGATGGTGTTTCCGAACAATTTCAACAATTGATTCGCATTATACAGTCGAGACAATAAAATTGAAAATAAATTAAAGCCACTTAAACAACTGTTTTGTGGAATAAATATGTAAAATTTGAATATTTATGATGGTAAATCAGATTAAGTTGCTGAATACTTTTTTCTAATCTTTCATCAATGATGCAAAGCTCTCAGGAGTAAGTTTATCAAGTTTTTGTAGTGTGTTTTGATTAAATATAAATAAACTAATCACATTTTTATGGTTACAAAATAGTTCATTAAATGGGGAGGCATGATAGCAGACTTTTCCTCTGGAAACACACGGTTAGCAATGTAGATTTGCATTCCACAAAGGCTAAGAAATAACAGGTTGTATATAGCTGATGAGAAAGCTTCATGTTGACTTTTAATAACCATTACACTGAACACTAAGTTTTAATATTTTGAACTTGTCCCAGAGAACCTCGAGTTGTTGTACTCATTAATTCTTTGGGACCAACTTACTGATGTTCAAGTTCATGAAACAGGCTTTGCCTTTAAGATTTGTTTTCCTCAAAATACAAGGTATGACATTTGGGAGAATTTGTAAGTTTTTTACTAAGGAATATAAGAGTAAACTCATGATTTCTTTTAGTGTCCTTTCACCTTGGACTATTGATTCTTCAGTTTTGAAGCGGATTCTGCACTCAAGAAACATACCATTGAAGAATGGGACTGGTGGGAAGGTGAGGAAATGGAAACTCTGCCGTTAAGTAACTTGTCCTTGGTCTTTTACCTGATAAATGGTGGGACACTTTTCTGCTCTGCCAAATGACACCTTCACTTCTTGGATCCCCTCCAACCTCCTAGACCCCTTCCCTTCCCTTCCTTTCTCCTCCATCTCACGTCCTTAAGCGGACAGAGGCAACCGGGTAATGACTTCGTCTTTTCACCCATGTCTTCCTACACACATTCCATACTTGAGATCAATTGCAGCAGTGGTGGTTGAAATTTATTCCTCTAATCTTCTCTTGTAAATTTCCCAGGTAACCAGTCCAACCAAGATCCTGGCAGAGCTGTTCCCTGATGGGGTACACTTATTAGAAGCAGCAAGTGAATGTAAAGGAGGGTGGACTTAGAGAAGACTGTGGTGCTCTACCCAGATCTTTCTTCAGGGCCAACACATCCATTGTTGAGTTGTGACAGACAGGAGCTGCAGGTGGCTTGCCTCTCGCTCTGGGAATTGCCCTCAGTCATAGGGAGCTGCCTTACTCAAGGGTCAGTCACCTTCTGGAGGTTGGCTCATGTTCAATTCCTGGCTGATACGGGAATACGGACCAGTCCTTGTCGCAGCTTGGGACAAATCTGAAGGCCCATCACAACTTCAGAGATGAAGGGTGGGAGCTGCCTCCACTGCCGCGTTTCCTCCTGTAGCTTCTTTTCATGGCCATTGTCTTGGAGTGTGCCCTGCACTCCATCCTCCCAGCACTCCTTGGCCTTGCCTCTGTGTGAAGATCTGTTCTTCAGTTTCTGCTGCACTTTCCCATCAGCATTCAGACTCCTCTAAAGTAAACCCAGGACCCTTGTTTGACCTCCTGTGCCTCTCAAGTTCCTTACAGGAGACCTCTGCTGAGATGCCTCTCTCTCTAATCCTCTCCAGTCAACGCAGGTTGGGAGCCTATACTTGATGAAGCTGCTCCACCAAGGTTCCCTCTACCTTAACAAATCCTGTGCAAAGTTCTTTCTCTACATCAATGGAATCTTTCAGCAAAGTCTGGCACAGAGCTCTGCTCCTTTCTTTTAGAAATAGTTTCCCCGACGCATTTGTGGGACACAAACAATCTCATGGCTGCTATTCTCCCCGGGTTCCCTGGCCACTCTTTCTCTTGTAGTGACTCCCTGCATTAATTTCCTGTTCTGCTGTGAAAAATCACCACAAACTTAGTGGCTTCAAACAATGTGGATTTGATATTTTACCCTTTTGTAGGTTAGAAGTTCAACAAGGATCTTTCTGGGCTAACACCAAGGGGGTGGCAGGGCTGTGTTCCTGCTGGTGGTTATAAGGGAGAAATTCTTTCCTTGCTTTTTCCAGATCCTAGAGGCCACCTGCAGTCCTTGGCTTGTGACCTCTTCCTCTATCTTCAAAGCTAAGAGCCTAGCGTCTTCTCTCCTCTTTGGCCTCTGCTTCCATCTTACATCTTCTTTCCCTGCTTTGAACTCTTCTGCCTCCTCTTCTAAGGGCCCTTGTCAAACAGGCGCCCAACCAGGTGATCCAGGATAATTCTCCCCATTGCAGCATCCTGAGCTCATCTGCAAGGTCCCTTTTCCCACATAATAGAATGACTCACAGGTGCTGGGAATGAGGACGTGGACACGCCTTGGAGGGGCCATTATTCAGCAGACCACAATCCCTCTCCCTAAATTCACCTCTTAATTTTGGGGCATCCTAAATTTGGTTCTCTGCTCACTTCTCTTCTCCATCCATACTCTCTGAGGAGAAGAGCTCGCCAAGGACCATGGCTGTAAATGCGTTCTTTGAGCTGGCGTTTTTCAAATTGTATCCCCACTCCGGACCTCGTCCCTGAGTTCCAGGTTTGTATTCACATCCACCTGTGTGCATTATCTACCCAACAATTCATGTGGATGTTTAATAATGATCTCAAACTCAAATATCTACAAAAGCCTCTGAATTTCTCCCCCAAATCTGTTTTTCTGCACTCTTCCTCTCGCTGTTAATGACTCCACCATCCACTTTGTTACCTGAAGAAAAAACTCAGGAATCTTCTGGATTATTCTAATTTACTTTATCTACCTCCCACATCTAATCTATGGGCAAAGTATCGCAGCTGCCATCACTGATTCCACGCTTCCTTCACCTCCTGCCTGGGCTGGGGAAGCAGCTACTCAGCTGCTCTCTTTGCTTCTGCTCTTCCCGTCTGAGGTCTACCTTTCACCCAAGATTGAGGTTTTTGTTGTTGTTGTTGTTGTTGTTATTGTTGTTTTGAGATGGAATCTTGCTCTGTTGCCTGGGCTGGAGTGCAGTGGCGCAATCTCAGCTCACTGCAACTTCTGCTTCCCAGGTTCAAGCAATTCTATCTCAGCCTCTTGAGTAGCTGGGATTACAGGTGCCCACCACCACGCCCAACTAATTTTTGTGTTTTTAGTAGAGATGGGGTTTCACCATATTAGCCACGCTGGTCTCGATCTCCCAGCTTCAAGTGATCCACCCACACTGGCCTCCCAAAGTACTAGGATTACAGGCATGGCTCATCCTGCCTGAACCCAAGAGTGATTTTTTAGTAACCACTTTTACTAGCAAGAATTTCAAACCTTCCAAACAATACAGAGAACGATGAAGTGAGCATCCAGGTATTTATCACCTAGATTTAATGTTGTTAACATTTTATTTTATATCACTATCTTTTTAAACAAAGAAATGATCACATGCTTGTGAAGTCTCTACTTATTCCTCCTTAATCCCATCCCCAGCTCTCAGCAAGGTAGATGGCATTGTGTGATATGTTTTTACACTTTACGTAAGTGTTTTGTATTCGATGTTTCTGGTGCTTAATTTTTTGAGAATTATATTTGAAGTATATACATGTTAATATACATAGATTGGCTTCATTCATCTTAATAACTGTTTATCATTATATAAACATAGGACAACATAGTTAATCATTTTCCTTTTGTTAGGCATTTAGTGATAAAATTCACTGCACACCACTGCAGTGAACATCTATGTGCCTAAATCTTTGTGCACAAGTGTGAGAAACAGTAGAACAATTTGAAATTTTAATGTAGCTAAGTTTATCAATCTTTTTCTAAAATGTTAGTGCTTTCGTAACTTGTTTAGGAAAGCTCTTCCCAACTCTATGAAGGCATTCAATTAAATCTGCTAAAATTTTACTTTCTAAATTGAGGTCTAATCATTCTGGAATGTGTGTGTATGTGTGTGTCTGTGTGAGTTAGATATGGTTAGCCAATTGTTCATCACAATTTAATGAATATTCTAGTTTTTACCCACTGAATTTTAAGGCTGCTTCTGTAGAGTACCATGTTTCTAAAAGACATGGTACAGCAGCGGTCGTGGAGGCATACAGCCTGGCTCCAAAATCTGGCTCTGTGACTGATGAGGAGGTAGGTGTGCCATCTTTGACTGCTTACACACACTGTCTGCATCTCTGCCCCAGTTCCCCCCATTTGTAAAAGGAGAAACTATGAGTAACTACTTTTTGAGTATTAAATGAGCAATACTGCACTTTGATTTCTTCATGCGGAACCTGGCACTAATACTCCGTGAATGTTAACTATCATATTTAAAATATTATACTTTTTATTTTATGTAAGTCTGCTTTTGGGTTCTCTATTTTGTATCATTGGTTTAGTATACCATACCTATATCAATGATGAGCAATTCAATTACTGTAGCTTTATAGTAATCTTGATATCTGAGAGTAAACATAGCAAACATTGCTATTTTTCTGCTTGCTCTGAGAAAAGCAATATTAAGATTTTGATTGCAATACTACTGAATTTATAGATTATTTTGAGAGAATTGCATAGATTATTGAGTCTTTCCACATGTAAACATACACTTCTCAACTTACTTTGTCTTCATGCCTTTGAAAAATGCTCTCTATTGTTCTTCATAAATGTCTTACCCACTTTTTGTTAGATTATTTCCAGGCAACTTATAGTTTGTTGCTACTGAATAATTTTTATGTTGTTACTTAAACATTATTTTATTTTGTTTATTTTAACTTAAAAATCGTGTTGTTTTTTACTGCTGTTGACTTTTTGTTTTGTTTTGTTTTATTTTTGAGATGGAGTTTTGCTCTTATTGCCCAGGCTGGAGTGCAATGGCGTGATCTCAGCTCACCACAACCTCTATCTCCTGGGTTCAAGTGAGTCTCCTGCCTCAGTTTCCCGAGTAGCTGGCATTACAGGCATGCACCACCATGCCTGGCTAATTTTGTATTTTTAGTAGAGATGGGGTTTCTCCATGTTGGTCAGGCTGGTCTTGAACTCCTGACCTCAGTGATCGCCTGCCTCGGCCTCTTAAAGTGCTGGGATTACAGGTGTGAGCCGCTGCACCCAGCCTATTACTGCTGTTGATTTTTAAAATTGGTTTTGTACTCCAGCAACTTTATATTTAATAATTTATTTGTGGTTTTCTCATACTTTTTCTAACATTTTTCTCGATTGCTTTCTACTTGTTTATATTTTTAATGTATAACTGTACAATAATAATTATTAACGTTTATAGAGTTTTTTTAAGTGCTAGATACTCTTCTCAACACTTTGCATGCGTTACCTCTTTTCATCCTTGTGATAACTCTATGAGGTATGTTATATTATTATTCCTATTTTATTGGTAGTGGTAAAGAAAAAAAAATTCAGACATTTGTTAAGACAATAAGGAAGACTTTATTTGGGATGATACAAATAGGTGTCAAGACTGTGGCAATCAGAAGAGAGATGAGGCTCAACCGTGAATACAGCAAGACAATTGGGGCTTTATGGCCAAGGAGCAGAGTGGGAGTGGGGTGGGGCGTAGATGGAGAATGACTAAGAGGAGACATCAAGAGTAGGGCATTCTTGCTGAAGGTAGGTCGAAGACTCAGACATCACAGGTAGAAGATGAGGAATTAATCACATATGGAGGGTGATCAGATATCAAGGCAGGGATGTCCAATAAACTGACTTAGTGGAATTCTTGCTACGACTGGAAGATGCGGGCTAAAAGCAGGGCCCAAGGATGAGGCTTCATTGAAAAGAGGGCTCAGAGGAGCTTGACTGAAGTTTGGTGGAGGAGAGAGTCTGCCAGGAAGCAACTGAGGTGCATAGAATTTAAATCTTGCCTGAGATGACACAATAGTAAGCGCCCAGCCAGGTTTGAAATCCTGACAGTTTGGCTTTAGGGTCAGTGTTTCCCACCCCTCTCATGTGAGTAGCAGTGGCATCTCTGTAGGGACTATTGCTTTGTGACATGGTTGGGCTGTGTCCCCACCCAAATGTCATCTTGAATTGTAGCTTCTGTAATTCCTACATGTTGTGGGAGGGAGAAGGGAGACAATTGAATCATGGGGGCGGTTTCCCCCATATTGTTCTCATGGTAGTGAATAAGTCTCATGAGATCTTATGGTTTTATAAGGGGAAACCCCTTTTGCCTGGCTCTCATTCTCTCTTGCTTGCTGCCATGTAAGACGTGCCTCTCACCTTCTGCCATGATTGTGAGGCCTCCCCAGACTTGTAGATCTGTGAGACCATGAAACCTCTTTTCTTGAGACGGAGTCTCGCTCTGTCGCCCAGGCTGGGGTGCAGTGCCACTATCTCGTCTCACTGCAAGCTCTGCCTCCTGGGTTCACACCATTCTCCTGCCTCAGCCTCCCAAGTAGTTGAGACTACAGGTGCCCGCCACCATGCCTGGCTAATTTTTTTGTATTTTTAGTAGAGACAGGGTTTCACCATGTTAGCCAGGATGGTGTCGATCTCCTGACCTCGTGATCCACCTGCCTTGGCCTCCCAAAGTGCTGGGATTACAGGTGTGAGCCACCACGCCTGACCCCATTAAACTTCTTTTTTTTTTTTTTTTTAAATAAAGTACCCAGTCTTAGGTATGTCTTTATCAGCAGCCTGAGAATGGACTAATATACTTTGTTACTGATATTGATGGGAAGGAGGTCAGTTTGTGCTATTTAGGATGATGTTGTGGAAAGTTTGACTAAATACTATTTCCGTAGCTGAAGAAATTCTTATGTATTGCTCAGAAGCTTTTTTTCTTAATCTTAAAGGAATTTTGAAATTTATTGAATGCTTTTTCTGCATCGATTGAGCTAATCTTATAACTTTTCCCCTTAAATCTGTTAATGTGGTGAATTCCACTGATATATATTTTTATATTGAACCATCCCTGTATACCTAGGAAAGATCATAATAAGTCAAAGTAGAAATAAATTTGTTCTAAATATTAAAGATCTTACTTTAGCTTTAACGTTGGAAACATAGTTACAAGATTTTTGCTTGTTTTTTCCTTCAAAAGAATCCTTGGAAAGCTGTTGACCAAGTATCTTTGTGAATACAAAGCGCTCAATTCTCATTAATAATAATAATGATAATTAGCATTATCCATTACTTAGAAACAAAGAACAGAAGTCAGTGATTATTTGCAATGTAAAGTTAACATAATGTTTAGTTAATCGATGTTGATTTTGCATTTTATCGTCAAAACGCTGAGTAAAGGGGAAAGAGCTTTCCTCTAATGTGTCATGGTGTGTTGAATTAGTTCCAATGTCTACTGACCATAATGTGGAAACTATAAAGGGTGCTCTTGTTGTTTCTTTTCTTTCATGGAAATTGTACCAGCTTTCTGGGTGTGTAGGTCTTGGTGATACGATAATCAGCTGACGGGACAGGTTGCTGTGTGCTTGGGGTTTAGAAGACCTGAATAGGAGGCATCTCTCTGCTGGAACTACTACTATTTGTAGTGTGTGCTTGGCTGTAAAGTAGGGGTGACCACGCCACCACCCAGCCCCACCTGCAGCTTGTGAGAAGATTGAATGGATCAGGCATTAATATCCCTTCGAAACACTCTCCCAATGGGATACGTCCCCCTTGCCCTGGTGGTAATGAGGACTAGGGAGGAAAGCCAGCAGCTTCGTGGCTGAGGACAGTTAGACCCAGGGGTGCTTCCATCCACACTCCGACCGTGACTTCTCTCAGCAGCTCCCCCTCTGCACAGTCCCCGCTCCTGATCAGGCAGGGACTGAGCCATGCCATATCACTCATTTTGCAAAACAGGTTCTGAGACTCAAGTCCTGGTCAGGCTATACTTGCTCCTTCGGTTGGGGTCAAATCCGGTGAGTTTTCCATGCTCTGTGATAATCTCTCTGCTCTCTCCCTGCTCTTCTTCTCCTCTCCCTCTAAAGTGCATTTGCCGGTGCAACTGTGGCAGGGTGTCCTTGTGTCAGGAGTGCCACCTTTGAGCTGCCCCCGTGCTTCGGGACCCCGGCCCTTCCTGGGCCCGATTCCTGTCACTCTGACAATGTTCCATTCTCATTTGGCAGCTGGGATTCTTATAAAGGGGGTCAATTGCATTAATGCCCATGTTCTGGTTTTGTTTGTTCAAAGGGAAAAAAACTAAAAGGAAACACATTTTCTAGTTGCACATCATCATCAGGCACAGAGTCCAGACACACGTGGTGTAGCAAGCATCCATCCTTGTGGAGATGCACATGAACCAGGACTCTCTGCACCCACCCCTCTCAAGTTTTATTTTCCGATGGCTGGAATGTTCCAGGACACCTGCCATGATGGAAGGTTATCCAGGACCTGGTGGATACCTGCTACCTGTGAGCTTCCTCCCAATTGTTTTATTATAGTTTTTGTCATTACAGGATTAATTTGTTTTAATGGGGACATTTGTCTTCTCGCTGTTTGTGTGCGTCATAAATCTGAAGGGGAAAATACAGAAACAGAAGGGCGTGTGTCTTTACAAGTGTGTTTGGAGGCAAACCAAATGGCGCATTTCTCTTCAGATGCTTTCTGCTTCGCTTTCTGATTTTTGGTCCAGGACTTTTGGGATAAAAATAGGATGCCTTCTTGTTATAAGGACTGCTAGTGTGGCTCCTCCACGGGCTGACTGCGTGTGTACAAAAGCCGGCTCCTGGGCTTGGGCGTGTTGACTCATGAGCCACTAAGGGATTTATGCCTTGGCCCTAAAGAATAACGTAACACAGGTTTAATTACAGTGAAAGCTTAACGTTGATGTTAATTTAATAGTACAGTCAACTTTCAGTTATCCATGCTGCTGAAAGATGGGGTGGCATGGATCATTACAATTAATGAATGACCTGGATGACTCTTTTCCCTTCAATTCATCAGACTTGCTGCTCTAATTTTGCTACAAGGGACTAATGTTGAAATGATCATGAAAGTCGATTTCTGGGAAAGCAGGTAGGAAAGTCATAGTGTGCCATGGTAGCTGTCCTGTAGCTGTGCCCCTGTAGCTGTCCGAGGCGAGTTGCTAAGACTCGGTGGAATAAGTGATTCTCCTGGCTCGGTCTAACCCAGGTGTTATGCAGAAGAAAATAAAAAGTTTTAATGCAGACTTCAACTGCAACGTGTTGTGGTTAAGAGAACAGTGTAAATTCTCTTCGGAGTATTTGCTGTTTTCTTTTTAAGCAAAATTCCTGCTTGGGATGAAAGGCATAGTTTGGAAGAAAACCATAAACGGAGATAAAAGTACCCTATTTTGCATGAAGAAATGAGTAATTGAGGGTGGAGATGGGAAGGAGAGGCCTGTGGAGGTGAGCAAACATCTTTTCTTACAGAGTTGATGGGACTCTTGAGAACAAGGGCATCTAAAAGTCAAGGTACGTGTCCCTGGCAGTGAAGGCCTCTGATGTAACAAAACTCCTTTACTCCAACTCTTTGGCCAAGTGTGCTGTGAACAAAACCTTAGCATTCATTGGTGTGATGGTGTTTGGGGACAGGTCAGCTGGGAGCTGCCATGGGTTTGTTGTGAGACAGAGGAACGAGAGTCCCTGATGGGGTCAGATGAGGTGAGGTGTGGGCAAGAACCACCCCTGGCAATGTCAGTGACTCAAATTAACAGGCATCTGGGGAGGACTTGGAGCTGCTCCCTGGGCATGGAGGAGGGAGGTCAAAGCGATTTCATGCAAGTCATCAAGGACAGGGTGAAGTCTGTGGATTTATGCCTTACATAGTCTAGACAGCCAAACAATAGGACTGGTGGCCAGTTAGTTATTCACTGACTTTTAGCCTGACTGCTATGCAGATGTCTAATGAATCCTAGAAGCTTTTAGTCAAAGTGTGGTCCCTGGGCCAAGGCAGAGGCACCACCTGGGAGCTCATTAGAAGCGTGGAATCTCAACTGGGCGCAGTGGCTCATGCCTGTAATCCTAGCACTTTGGGAGTCCGAGGCGGGCTGATCACCTGAGGTCGGGAGTTTGAGACCAGCCTGACCAACATGGAGAATCCCCGTTTCTACTAAAAATACCAAATTAGCCGGGCATGTCGCACATGCCTGGAATCCCAGCTACTCGGGAGGCTGAGGCAGGAGAATCGCTTGAACGTGGGAGGTGGAGGTTGCGGTGAGCTGAGATTGCCCCATTGCACTCCAGCCTGGGCAATAAGAGAAGCTCAGTCTCAAACAGAAAAAAAAAAAGTATGGAATCTCAAACCTTTGGAGCCCTGGCTTCATGTAAACAAGCCGCCAGCCCATCCCTGGGGACTCTAGCCACACGTGTGAGCCTGAGAAAGGCTGACCCGGAACATACCACACGTGGTGCTGGGGAGAGGTCGACGTGGAAGGGGGAAATGAAGGTCACCCTGGGGCAGTTAAATCAGGATTTTCCAATGTTTTCCTGGTATTCTGAGTGGCTCCCCTCTCCCCATGTGCTGAGACCCTGGCCTCCAGACCAATGCCCCTCATGCGCGTCCAATCCTGTCCCGGATTCCTCGGTTCCTCTAGCTCCTCTCTAGAAGTCCAGCCTGCAGGGGGAGATAGCTGTTCTCTTTCCTCTTTCTTTTCCTCCCCCTTGAAATCCAAGTGTGTTTGTGTGGTTACCTCTACTGTTTAGCTCACAGGACATTATTGTAAAGGGAAATCCAGGAGAGTCACCAGGGACCTTGGACTCTGACGAGCTCTGATGTTGGAGTGGCGGTGGCATGGCCTTGCCTTGGGAGCAACTTGACCTGTCTTCGCTGGGAAGGGGAATGTGTTTCCATCAGTGTATTGTGTTAGGCAGGGATATTTCTGAATGCATGGGGTAATGTGATGGGTGTCTGTGTTGTGTTGTGTTTCCCGTGTAGCTAAATGATAGAAGCAGTTGAATGACTTTTGGGGTGCCTGCTCAGTTCGTTGTTTCTTATTTTGGGGAGGCTTCATGGTTCACTGGGCAGGCAACTGTGGGTATGTCTGTACTCTATGACGCTTTTCCCCTGACCAAGGCTGACTCAACCTGGCCTTATGTGGGATAATCTGACACTCCTCTTAGGGGACCTGAGACTTGGAACAAAGGGCCACTTTGGTTGGGAATGACTGCAGCTGAGTCACAGTAATCCCGCGATCTGACTTCTGTCTGTGCATCACGTGGAGTAGGACTGTAGTTGAGAAAATAGCATCAGACTCTTCGTGTCCTTTAACTAGGCTGGGCGCCTGTATTTTTCATCTATGGAATATATGAGGAATGTTTATGACGTGCTGGTTACTTACTGTGCTAGATCCTAGGGCTATCTAGCATTGGCTCTCATGGAACTTACTCTCCAGGGAAGAAGATAGACTCTAATCAAATAACCACTGAAATACATGTGGAACCATAGCTGCAATAGGTGATGTGAGAGAAAGGGTGTGCAGTGCTGGGAAGCAGTGTAAGAAGGAGAGTTAGGCCGGGCGCGGTGGCTCAAGCCTGTAATCCCAGCACTTTGGGAGGCCGAGACGGGCGGATCACGAGGTCAGGAGATCGAGACCATCCTGGCTAACACGGTGAAACCCCGTCTCTACTAAAAAAATACAAAAAACTAGCCGGGCGAGGTGGCGGGCGCCTGTAGTCCCAGCTACTTGGGAGGCTGAGGCAGGAGAATGGCGTGAACCCGGGAGGCGGAGCTTGCAGTGAGCTGAGATCCGGCCACTGCACTCCAGCCTGGGCGGCAGAGCGAGACTCCGTCTCAAAAAAAAAAAAAAAAAAAAAAAAAAAGAAGGAGAGTTAATCTAGGGAGAGAGACCAGGAAGGATCCTTGGGAAAGGGACAGTTGGAGGGAAGTCTCAAGGCAGACTAGGGGCCCCTGAGACGTGCAGGCCGGGGTGAAAGTGCTCTAGGAGGGAGCAGTGTATGCAAAGACGTGTGTTAGAAGAGATGAGAGAGGACCAGCCTGGCTGAAGCCAGGGTAGCAAAGGGGAGGGACTCTGGGTGAAGTAGGTGGGGACCAGTTTAAGGACTTTAGCTGCTGTGGTTGATTCCCACTAGTAATGAGAGGTCTTGAAAGCAATTTAAGCAGAAGGTGGTGGCTGGTGGTGACTGATGGGATGTGTCCCACAGCTAGGGAAGGTTGGTAAGAAACAAGCAACTGATTTTTGCAACTTGGTGAGAAAGATGAATGCAGGACCAAATCACAAACCTTTAAAAAGGATCAAGGCAAACTGTGGGAATAAACCTGAACCGCGCACCTGCGTGTTGATGGCTATGAACACACTTTAGAAAGGGGACAGAAGGGGCCGAGCATGGTGGCTCACGCCTGTAATCTCAGTGCTTTGGGAGGTTGAGGCGGGTGGATTGGCTGAGGTCAGGAGTTCGAGATCAGTCTGGCCAACATGGTGAAACTTCATCTCTACCAAAAATACAAAAAAATTAGCCGGGCATGGTGGTGTGTGCCTATAATCCCGGCTACTTGGGAGGCTGAGGCAGGGGGATTGCTTGAACCAGGGAGGTGGAAGTTGCAGTGAGCTGAGATTGTGCCACTGCACTCCAGCCTGGATGACAGAGTGAAAGTCAAAAAAAAGAAAAGGAACAGAATGTTGAAATGCCACATGCTGCAACTATAGGCTGCGGAAAAGACACACGACTGGAGTGTTCAGTGAGAGAGAGCTTTCTCAGTGTTAGCAAAATCACAACTATATGGGCTGCGTTCTTCTTTCTTAAGTAAAATGGGAAGAAATTTTGTTTCGCCAGGATATCTGCAACTTAATTTCTCGAAGCAAAAGTGAAGGTCTGATAATCGCCTCAAGATGATAGTTTGTGGCTTAGTAGAGTCTCACGGTGCCCTTGGCCCTGGTGTTTCCTTTGTGTTCCCTCTTGCAGTCACCTCAATTTATTGATTTCATTAGGAGATAAGGGTGACAAAGATGGGTTATAATACTTGGGAGAAATGTAAAACCATTAGCAGGTCATTGTTGAAGTCAGAACATGCCCTGTTAAGCTTCTTAGGAAACCCATGGCAGCCAATGATACAGGGATTAACCTGTTTGTTGTGTGTGCATGCGTGTGAGTGTGTGGGCCTGCGTGTGTGCACAGGCCGTGTGCCCATCTGCCATGAGGAACTTACATGCAATAAGCTCTATCAGTGAAGTGACGAATAAATACATGGGTTATTGACCAAAACAGTGACTTTTTACTTGCCTTTCTGTTTTCTGTCGTTCTAGGTTTGAGGCTCCAGTTAAACACGCATCTGTTTGGCCTCAGGGCTGTATTTGGGTGGGCAGGCAGGAAGCCCTCTGAGCCTGGTTCTGCTAACCAGCTGGGTCAAAAGGTATAATTGGATAGGATGGTTAATTTTAAGAGTCAACCCGACCGGGCTAAGGGAGGCAGGGGCAGCTGGTAAGCATGACTTCTGGGTGTGTCTGGGAGGAGCTGAGACTGAGTACAGAAGGCCTGCCCTCCCCAGTGTGGGTAGGCATCAGCCAGCCTGCTGAGAGCCTGAACCCAACAAAAAGGGGGAAGATGCGGGGGTTCTCTTTTTTTGGATGGAGCGGGGACGTCTGTCTTTTCCGGCTGTCCTACACTGTGCTCCTGGTTCTTGGGCCTTAGGACTGGGACTGAACCACACCCCCAGCTTTCCTGGTCTCCAGCTTGCAGACGGCAGATCGTGGAACTTCTCAGCCTCCACCGTATGAGGCACTTCCCAGAATAAACCTCCTCTTCTCTATTTATAATCTATCCTATTCGTTCTGTTCCTCTGAAGCACCCTGGCTGATACACTGGATGACCACCGCAGCTCCTGTGTGACCCGCCCAGTGGCCAGCAGGTGACACAGTGACACTGTGGGGTGTGATGTGGCATCTGAGAGGCTGTCTCGGTGACTGCTCCTCAAAGCTGGAGAAGCAACCAGAGGGTCGGTCTCTCCTGACCTTTGCCCCACGGAACGAGATGGGATGGGCCAGCTAGCTGGTGGAGGGTGTGTCCTCACTTGAAGTCTTGAGACTTAATAAACAAAACTGAAGATATGTTTTAACACTCAAGGTTGTTGGTGCTTGTGGGAGATTAAAGAGCAGGAAGGGAATTTTCCTCCATCTCTGTTGTCCTTGTTTATTTTTGGTGCAGGCAGTGTAACAATTTGCCAATACCTGATATGGACGTTTCAGAAGATCGTGGGTTGAGGGGTTTTCAATACTTGTTTGAAATTGTTGAAGTTGTCCGAATTGTTATGATAATTGTGTGGAAGTATTATGCTCCAAGGAAGGTGGGGAGCTGCTGTGTTTTCGAGGGCAGGGCATGAAGAAACAGGCTGCAAGTATAGCAAGCAAAGGGTGAGGTGGGTGGACAGTTGTGGAGTCTTGGGTGGGGGATGAAAGCCAGGCCCCCTCCTCACCTTTCTGAGTGGAGCTGGCTGAACACAGGGCCACGACCGTGGGCTTCCTGAAGGCTTGCCTTTCTTGAGGGTAGGGTTTTATGAAATAAAATTATTTCAATTATTCAGCTAGCCATTCATTTACTGCTTTTAAATTTGTGAACTTTGGAGCTGAGATAATAAAACGTAAGAGTGAACCTTCACCCTTAGCAGCACTGTATCGTCTAAAAATCAACATTGATACTAAAATATGTGGCTTCTAGTTCTGCCCAGATCCATGTGGCTTTGAATAATTACCATTGTCACGCTTGTCCATCTGTAAACGGGGAATAATAGTACCAAATCTGTTTCTCTTATATGTTGGTTGTGAGAACCAAAAGATTATATATATATATACACACACACATATATATATATGTGTGTGTGTGTGTGTGTGTGTGTGTGTATATATATACGAAATGCGCTGAAACATCTCCAGTGCAGTGCCAGCCTGGACTGAGAGGTTTATTATTAGGCACATAAAAAAGTAGGCACACAGAGGTCTAGAAAACTCACCTGGGCTGGGTGCGGTGGCTCATGCCTCTTATCCCAGCACTTTGGGAGGCTGAGGTGGGCGGATCACTTGAGATCAGGAGTTCAGGACCAACCTGCCTGACATGATGAAACCCAATCTCTACTAAAAATACAAAAATTACACGAGTGTCATGGTGGGCACCTGTAATCCCAGCTGCTTGGGAGGCTGAGGCATGAGAATCACCTGAACCTGAGAGGCAGAGGTTGCAGTGAGGCATGAGAATCACTGGAACCAGAGAGGCAGAGGTTGCAGTGAGCTGAGATCACGCCACTGCACTCCAGCCTGGGCAACAGAGTGAGACCCTGTCTCAAAAAAAAAAAAAAAAAAAAAAAAAAAAGAAAGAAAGCTCACCTGTCTTTATTTTATTTTTTTGCAGTATGGACATTCTGTTTGTGAGTCTTAGTAAATATACGACTATGCAGGTAAAATCAGGGCAAGTCAAATTTTACGTAGCAACTTGAAAGCACTTTCTGGGGATTCGTCTCCTAATGATATAAGACTATTACAGTCTTCTGTTGATGTTGATTTACTGGAGTAGAGTTGCCAGATAAAATATAGGGTGCTTAGTTACATTTAAATTTCAGATTAACAACAAATATTTTTTAGCATGAGTATGTCCAATATTTGAGACATACTTATACCACACAAGGTACTTGTTATTGATCTGAAATTCAAGTGTAACTGGGTGTCTTGCATTTTTACTTGCTAAATCTGGCCACCCTACACTGGAGGTCCTTACAGCAGACACCTGAGAGAGAAATCCCATTCTCACATAAACTGCTTTTTTTAATCTATTTTTTTTTGAGACAGAGTTTCACTCTTGTCACCAGGCTGGAGTGCAGTGGTGTGATCTTGGCTCACTGCAACCTCTGCCTCCCAGGTTCAAGCAATTCTCCTGTCTCAGCCTCCTGAGTAGCTGGGATTACAGGCGCCTGCCACCATACCTGGCTAATTTTTGTATTTTTTAGTAGAGATGGGGTTTCACCATGTTGGCCAGGCTGGTCCTGAACTCCTGACCTCAGGTAATCCACCTGTCTTGGCCTCTGAAAGTGCTGGGATTACAGGTGTGAGCCTCTGTGCCCGGCCTTTTTTATCTTTTTTAACAGAAATGGGAATCGATGAATTTATGTTGGCATGTGTGGTAATTTTTTTCACCTCTCTTCTTTATTTGCAAAATGGAGAGACTATTACCTTACTTAGTTGTCCTCAGTCTTGACTGCACATTGAAATCCCAAGGGGACCATTTACAGCTTCTAATGCCCAAGCGCCAGAGTCCAAATACATGAGGATCTTGGGTGGAACCTGGGGGTGTTATATTTTACAGCGCCTCCAGGTGACTCTCAGGCATGCAAGGCTGAGCTGGTGGTCTCCTCGGCGATGCTGTGGGGTTAGATGAGGTAGCATCTGTAAAGCACTTCGCAGACTATCAGGCATGCAATTAGAATGCAGCAACTGGCCCATGCCTTGCATTGGGAAGAGGGTCCGCAGAGCAGGAGAGGAAGAGGAAGAAGGAAGGTGCCCCAGGTGGGTGGCAGGCTGAGCAATGCCCCACACAGGAGTTCCAGGTGGATCTCATGGATCTGTGTGACTGCAGCACAACTGGGGGTGGGGCAAGAAATGTGGGAAAGGTGGGCAGAGCCAGTCATGGAGGCTTCGAACTTCAGCTTCATCTTGTAGGAGATCAGGAGCCACGGAACAGGATCCACGTGCTTGAAGGAAAGCGTTTTCTTGGGGAAGCGGGGGTGGGGAAACCTCCTTACATCTGTGCAGGAGTCCCATGTCTCGTGGGCTGACGCGGGCCATGTGGGGCGTGTGGAACATAAAATCCCCGGGGTCGGAATCTTGTCTTGCTCCATGTTGTATCCCTAGTGCTAGAACCATGCCGGGCACATAGTAGGCACTTGGCAGAGGGTATCGATTGGGAGAATACATGAAGGACAAAAAACCCAAATGAAGGAGAAGCTCGGCAGAGGCAGTGGGGGACGGACTGCAGGACCAGCCCTGTGAAAGCAGAATCCCACTCCCAGCCCTGCACTGACCTGCTGGTGCCCCTGGACAAGCCATATCCCTTCTTGGCCTCTGTTTCTGCTGCTTAAATGGAGGGCAGGGCCCTTCTAGCTCTAATGTCCACCAATGATTAAATGCTTCTGGTCCTGAATGAGTTTCCAACCTTCCTACTGATGCACCAGGTCCCAGGTGGAAACTCCATCAGAAGCCTTCGTGTTTCCCTGAGTTCTGGAAGCCGGGCCCCAGGAGGCAGAGTTGCCGCAACTCATCCTGGCTGCTAGGAAACCCAGGCTTGGAGGGAAGGCAGCTTGCCCCTGTGGTTGTGACCTTATTAGCAGTGATTGGACCAGATCCTCCGAAGTCCTTTTCCAGGCTGTAGGTCCAAGTGCTGTGATGGTGGGAGGGAGGTCTTCCCAGGCAGGGAAGGGGCACTGGCCGGGGTGGGGAAGTCTGGCTCCTAGTCTCGGCTGCTGTGCCTCCCCTCTGGGAAAGTCATCTAATCTGTTTGTATGTTAGTTTCCTTAGTTGTAAAACGAGGAATTTATATTAAGTTAACTCTAACAGACCATTTTCGGTTTTCAACTCCTATGATTTCATAGCGTGCACTCGGATTTCTTTTATCTCCGTGTATCTTTGTTTCTAAAAGATCCAGGCCTCGATGACACCTTTTCCTCCCTAGTACTTTCAGCCCACGAGAGAATCTAAAAGCTGACTCTGCACCTCCGGGTGCTGCCGAGCCTTTTGCACAGAAAGAGGAGAAAGCTGGATAGTTTTTTTTTTTTTCTTTTGCTTCTTCGTTAACAGATATTTTTAGCTTTTCTAAAAGCTTCTCATTCTGAGCCTTAAAAAGAAATAAGAACCTGTTCCAAAAATGCAAATTCTCTGGCAAGAAGCAAGAGGGGTGTTTTCAATCTTCCCTGAACGATTGTTTTCTCTCCCACAGACCCTCGTGGTGCAGCGAGGGGCAGCTGGGGTGCGGGAGGAGGTGGGAGGGTGAGGCTGTGGCCAGCAGGAGCCCAGCCCCAGGGTGCCAGCCTGGACTGGGACCTTGCACTGGGGACTTGCTTTCTGCAATCAGGCACTTTTTCAAGTTGGTTCTGAACAGTTCTGTACTGGATGGCGGGCTGCTGTATGTGATTGAGAATGTTGCCTGTCTGAGCCCTGAGATGAGCTGAGGGTTCCTCCTCCCCAGCCAGTGCCAGCCTCACATAGCCCTTGTAAATCTGAAAGTGCTGTTGGTAGCAACCAGGGATGGGCAGAGGCAGCCCTGTCCTGAGGGTGACATGAAAGTGAGAGCAAGCTGACGCTCCAGTTGCCTTAGTCTTCAAAAGTGTCACTTTCAGATTGTATCCTTCAACTTTAAAATGTCCTTCTTTGGAGTCCATCTTGCTCTGCCCATTATTGGGCCCCGGTGGTCACTTCCTCCTCTGTGCTCCTGTGGCCTGGGATTCACACCAGGAAAGAACACCACGAAGAAGAAACGGTGAGTTGCATCCGTGTCTGCTTCCCATGGGGATGGGAAATGGAGGGAGAACTGCCCAATGGGATTGTTACTTTGCCCGACACCTTGCAGCAACCTTGCAATCACTTCTCATTTACATTTTTTATTCCCTAGCCTCTAGCTCAAGTAGATACTCACTAATGCACTAATGCTTGATTGTCATATCTAAGATTTTTCATATGTATCTTTCAGAGCTAATTCAAAGGTTGCTTATATTCTGAAATAATAATCTGTCCTAAAATCTCTTTGAATAA
The DNA here is from genome assembly GCF_003255815.1 of Theropithecus gelada. Taxonomy (NCBI): domain Eukaryota; kingdom Metazoa; phylum Chordata; class Mammalia; order Primates; family Cercopithecidae; genus Theropithecus; species Theropithecus gelada. The sequence goes on along the minus strand of NC_037681.1, from coordinate 28,726,256 downwards.
CAACACAATTTAGTTCCCTTTAGGTTAAATTCAGGGAATACCATGAATGCAGCCTTCGAAAGGAAACCTTTGATATACCCAGGCTAGCAATTATTTTGCAGAAAGTGATTATATTGGCATCTTGATATAAAAATGATGGATACCAGCCTCTGTCCCTTACACACTCAGTTCCGTTTCTCAAAGGTTAGTGATGGAGATGGAGACAGTCTGGGTGTGTGCTGGGGAAGCAGGGTGGGCAGTGAGGCAATGTGACCACTTTTAGATCGCTCAGTCTCTTCTTTTTATAAGCATAGCTCAGCTTTCCTGTAACTGAAAGCAGAGAATGATTCTGGTTCTTTAATTGAGGCTTTAGGAGACAGTTTTATCTATGCACAGTTGTTTCTAAACATTAGGAATAAAGCCAATTACACTCACTATAGGAAAATGCTGAGGTGTAGACATAGGATCTGAATTCACAACCGCCTTTAGGACTGAGGAGAAATAGCAGAAGTTCTTACATTATTAACAGCAATGCCCGTGTTTCCTGATTCTGTATCTTGTTTCAGTAGGGTGGTCAGAACATAAGCATGGGTGCCCTTATTTGCAATCTGACTGCTTCCCAGAAACTATGTTAGTTGCTTTAAATACATCTTTGTAACAATATTCCAGAGTAGACATTATTATTCCCACTTCTCGATTAAGAATCTGAGACTCAGAGAAACTGAGGAACATCCTGGGCCTTGTCCTCAGGTCCTCCTGAACACGCGGCTCAGGTGCCTTGCTCAGTTACTTTGATGATCCTAACAGACTCCAGTGTCACAGATGGGAAAGCTGGTAGGAAGGGAAAGGCGATGTTTGCCCAGGAATGGGGAGTGGAAGACAGAAGAATAGATGTATAGATCTCAGTGTATTGTGCTTAGAACAAATCCTATTGTCCATTAAACTTTATCATAATCATGCATGGTAGATGATATTATCTTCCATTTACAGGTAAGAGCTTTGGCAAACACCCCCAGACATTTATATGAAACCCCAGAAAGCCAGGCCCAGGAATAAAAAGTAAACCAGGTGTATAAGCCTGCTCTCACACTGCTAATAAAGACATACCTGAGATGGGGTAATTTATAAAGGAAAAGAGCTTGATTGACTTATACTTCCACACAGCTGGGGAGGCCTCACAATCATGGTGGAAGGTGAATGAGGAGCAAAGTCACGTCTTACATGGCGGCAGGAAAGGCAGCATGTGTAGGGGAACTCTCATTAATACAACCATCAGATCTCATGAGACTTATTCACTCTCAAGAGAACAGCATGGGAAAAACCCACCCTTCATGACTCTATTACCTCCCACCGGGTCCCTCCCACGACATCTGATAATTATGGGAGCTACAATTTAAGATGAGATTTGAGTGGGGACACAACCAAACCATGTCACCCAGGGACTAAGGACAAAACCAAAGCAGACTTCCCTAAGAAAACTGAAATCCAAGAATTGACAGGATCAAAATGACCCACTGGTATTTATCTGCCTGCCAGGAAAACACCCCACCTCATTACAAAGAATGCGTAATTCAGAGCCTCTGTATTGTATCATCCACAATGTACATCACACGAGAATAAATTACTAGAAGTGAGAAGAAGCAGGGAAAAGCAACCAAAAGTCAAAGTTTAAAAAACAGTCCATGAAAGCAAATGGATGAGGTTAGAAGACAGACTTCAAAATAACTGTGATCCATTTGTTAAAGGAAAGAGACGAAAAGATGGACAACATGGAGGAAGAGAGGGAGTATTTCAACAGAGAATTAAAATCTATATGAAAAAGAATCAAACAGGAATTTTGCAACTGCCAAAGGCAATATCCAACATTAAGAACAATGTCTAACATATTGCAAAGGCAAGATCTAACATTCATTGGATGGCTTTAATAGTAAAGTGGACACAGCAGAGACGGGAAGAGTGAGCTTGAATTCCTCAAAGCAAGTCAATACATTTCCAGACTGAAGCACATAGGAAAAAAAAATAAGAATGGGACAACAGCAGAAGAGATTATAAGGGAGATGTTGGACCCAGTCACAGGGTTAGCATTTATAACTTTGGGATCCCCAGAGGGGAGGAGGGAGATGTGACAGGCGCAACGTTTGGAAAAACATTGATGTACAGGAATTCCTTGTTTTATTGTGATTTCCTTATTCAACTTTCCAGATATTACATGCTTTACAAATAATTGAAAGTTTGTGGCGACCCTGGGTCGAGCATGTCTATTGCCCATTTTTCCAACAGTGCGTGCTCACGTTTGTCTCTGTGTTACACTTTGGTAATCCTCGCAATATTTTAAACTTTCTTCATCATTATATATGTTATGGTGATCTGTGATCAGTGGCCTTTGATGTTGCTATTGACATTGTTTTAGGGCACCACAAACCAGGCCCACATAAGATGACAAACTTCATCCATCAATGTGTGTGTTCTGACTGCTCTACGGACCAGCCACCTCGTCTCTCTCCCTAGGGCCTCTCGATTCCCCAAGACACAACAGTATTGAAATTAGGCCATTAATAACCCTACAACGGCCTCCAAGTGTTCAATTGAAAGGAAGAGTTGTATGTCTCTCACTTTAAATCACAAACTAGAAATGATTAAGCTCAGTGGGGAAGGCATGTTGAAAGAAGAGGCAGGCTGAAAGCTAAACTTCTTGCACCTAACAGTTGGCCATGTTCCAGATGCAAAGGAAAAGTTTTTGAAGAAAATTAAAAGTGCTACTCCAGTGAGCACACAAATAAGAAAGCAAAACAGGTTGATTGCTGAAATTGAAAAAGTTTTAGTAGTCTGGAGAGAAGACCAGAGCAGCCACCACATTCCCTTAAGCCGAAGTCTAATCCAGAGCAAGGTCTTATTTCTCTCCAATTCTATGAAGGCTGAGAGAGGTGACGAAGCTGCAGAAGAAAAGTTTGAAGCTAGCAGAGGTTGGTTAATGAGGTTTAAGGACAGAAGCCATCTCCAGAACATGAAGTGCAAAGTGAAGCCGCAAGTGCTGATGAAGAAGCTGCAGTAAGTCATCCAGAAGATGCAGTTAAGATCACTGATGAAGGGGGCTCCACTAAACAACAGATTTTCAATGTAGATGAAACATCCTTCTCCTGGAATAAGGAACTATCCAGGACTTTCATAGCTGTAGAGGAAAAGCCAATGCCTGGCTTTAAAGTTTTAAAGGACAGGCTGACTTATTAGAGGCTAATACAGCTGGTGACTTTTAAGTGGAAGATGATGCTCATCTGTTATTACAAAAATCCTAGGGCCCTTAAACATTGTGAGAAATCGACCGTGCCTCTACTCTGTAAATGGAACAATGAAGCACCTCTGTTTACAGCACGGTTTACTGAATGTTTTAAGCCCACTGTTGAGACCTAGCACAAGAAAAGATTCCTTTGAAAATATTACTGTCTATTGACAATGCACCTGGCTACCCAAGAGCTCTGATGGGAGTGTACAAGGAGGTTAATATTGTTTTCATGCCTGCTAACACAACATCCATCCAGCAGCCCATGGATTAAGGAGTAATTTTGACTTTGAAGGCATATTACTTAAGGAGTACGTGTTGTACGGCTATAGCTGCTGTATACATAGTGATTCCTCTCTGACGGATCTAGGCAAAGTCAATTGAAAACCTTCTCGAAAGGATTCCTCATTCTAGATGCCATTTAGAACATCAGTGATTCATGGGAGGAGGTTAAGATAGCCACGTTAACAGAAAGTTGGAAAAAGTTGAATCCAATCTTCATGAATGACTTTGAGGGGTTCAAAACTTCTGTGGAGGAAGTAACTGCAGATATGGTCAAGATAGCAGAAGAAGTAGAAGTGGGGTCTGAAGATGGGACTGAATTCCTGCAATCTCATGATGAAACTTGAGTGGATGAGGAGTTGCTTCTCATGGATGAGCAGAGAAAATTGTTTCTTGAGATGGAAACTAATCCTGGTGACGGTGCCATGAACATTGTTGAAATGACAAGAAAGGATTTAGAATATTCCATAAACTGGGTTGATAAAGCAGTGGCAGAGTTTGAGAGAAGTGACTTGAATTTTGAAAGAAGTTCTACTCTGGGCAAAATCCTGTCAAACAGCATCACTTGATACAGAAAAACCTTTCATGATAGAGAGTCAGTTGATGTGACAAACTTCATTGTCTATTTTAAGAAATTGCCACAGCCACCCCAGCCTTCAGCAACAACCACCCTGATCAGTCAGCAGCCATCAACATTGAGGCCAGACCCTCCACCAGCAAAAAGATTACAACTCGCTGAAGGCTCAGACGATTGTTCACATTTTTTAGCAATAAAGTATTCTTAAATTAAGGTGTGTCCATTTTTAGGCATAATATTATAGCAAGCTTAATAGACTACATAACTTTGATATGCACTGGGAAAGTAAAAAATTAGTGTGACTCTCTTTATTGTGGCCTTAGCTTTATTGCAGTGGCCTGGAACTGAACCTGCAATATCTTTGAGGTAATGCTGGTGTTTATCATGTAACATAGAAACTCTGAATTATGTTACATTCCTTTAAATAGGCCTGCATTTCACTCTGAGTGTGTTTTAAAGGTAATGTCAGTGTGATTTATGGGCAGGTAAGATTGGAGTACGAGAAGAAAAAAAGAGGAGTCAAGAGAGAATCTAAATCTAAACTCTTCGGTCAAGAGAGAATTGAAACCTAAACTCTTCGGCCTGAGCAACTGGAAGACAAATTTCCATTAACTCAAAGGACTTCAAGTGGGGCATGGTGAGGGGTGGAAGATCAAGCCTTAATTTTCGATAGATTATATTTCAGATTTCTGTCAGATATCCAAGCAGAGCTATCAAGCAGATAGGTGGCTATATGCATCTAGAGCTTCCTGGAGAGGTTCAGAGTGGAGATACACAATTTTAGAATCCTCAGCATGTGAGACCAGATGAGACAAATGTATACTGAAGGGAGATGAATTCCAAGGACTGAGCCCTGGGGAACTGCCATATTAAGATGTTGGGGGAGAAATTTAAAATCAGCAACAGAGACTGAAAAGTGGTATCCAGTGAGAAAAGCAAGGGCATGTGGTGCCCTAGAAGGCAAGTGAGCAAAGCGTTTCCAGGAGTAAGGAGAGGTCAGCAATGTCAACTGCTGCTTTTGTGACTGTGTTCCATGGTGGCTATCGGCCACCTTGCTAGGGGCAACTGCAGTGTGTGAAGACGGTGCAGGTCTGAAGACACAGGGGAGGATGGGAGTGGAGGATTGATGCCCTTTGTATAGAACACACTCTCAGGAAGATTTCCTGAAAGGGAAACAGAGAAAGGGATGAGAGCTGGAGGGGCAAGTGGTGTCGGGAAAAGACTTTCTCAGGATGAGAGGAGCAATATCGTGTCCATGCTGATGTGAGTGTCCTAGTGCAGATGGAAAAGGAATTGTATTGTGGGGAGGGCTTGTTGCTGGAATGATGTCCTTGGATGGGTGAGGTCTGGTCAGCAGTTTTGAGTTTTCTGCTTTCTTCACTCCATGTGTTCTATCAACCTGTCCTGCTATTCACTTCTTAATGTAATCTCTCACTGTTCCAGACTAAACTCCATCCTCTCAATGTCTTCCCATCTCCTTACAGTCAGTACCAAAGAGTCAAGGGACTTGATCACAGATCCAAGACTTTCATATGTAGCCCAGAGGCCCACGAGAATGCTGCCTTCCCTGAGATACCCAGCTAAACAGGGCCTGAGCCACAGGGCTAAGGTCTATGTCCATAGAGTCATGAGTTAACCAGCAAAAGCTCATGAAAAGTTTCCTTAGAGAGCCTCAAACCCCACTGATGGCTCCAGAGGGAAGTAATGACTTGGATATCCATGATCTCCTTCATAGAGTCTTGGCTTCCTCTTGGCTGAGGCAGAGTTCCCACTTCCTGTCCTCTGCCTTCCACTCTACCCATGCCAGCCTCCCAACCCTTGCCACTGATAAATCGTGTTTAATTGGTCCTCTTGATGTTATTGACTTATTAGCTGTTCCACTTAGAAGAAGCTAGAAATGAACCCATCATGTTCGAATATCAAATACAAATTTATATCAAATGGGGATTGAGCCAGCTCTCCCTCAATTCTTTTGAGATACGATGAAGGAAGATGCTAAAATCACGTGGGTGACACATACCTTTTATGTCTGTCCTCAGAGTCATCGTTAAATTGAGTAACTCTACCAAGAAAGGGGTCATAGGAAGGCAGTCACATTCAAACTATACTTCCTTTAAAAAGAACCTATTCTTCCATAGAACACCCAGCAGTGTTCTAAATATTGATGTGTTTAGAACAGGGTCATTGGCTTGCAGGCCAGAGAGATGCAATGAGCATCATGAACAGAATGAGAGACAAGTTCAGAGGCACTTGCTGGAGGTTTCTCGAGCAGTCACTGTGAACCAGATCTTTTTGTACTTTAGTTCACTGAATGCCCCCTGGACCTGAGAAGGGAAATGTTGTCCATATCTTACAGGTGAGGGAGCTGGGGCCCAGAAAGGTGGAGTAACTGGCTCCAGGCCATGAAATTAGTGTCAGACCCAGAATTCAAATCTAGGTCAATCTGACACCAAAGTCCAGAGTGTTCCACCACTGGAGAGAAATGCTCTCAAATTTCCAGTGCCCCTCATTTGATCCATGAGGTTCATCTTAGCTTTACCCCCAGAGAAGCCTCGTATGTTCCATTGTCTGTGGCCTCAAGGAACAGAGCTGTTTTCTGGTTGAAGTTGTCTGGATACCTACCATACATTCAATAATAGTTCAGTCAGGTCTTCACTGAACGTTCATTGTTTGGTCCTAACCCATAGGTTCAAAGAGGTTCACAGAGCCCTCAAGTACTGAGGGAAAGGTCTGCTCAGGGCACTTGATCTCTGCCTGAAAGTATAATGAGGGTCTGCATCTGGGCAGGTAGGGGATGGAAGGCGGTCATTCCACGTGGACGTAAGACTGGGCTGAAGAAAGAAAGGTATGGGTAAAAATATGGCTTTTAGTTAATAAAAGTCCCCAGACTTGTTCACTGTCTCCTCTGTGCTGACTGTTTGAAAGGCATATGGGGAGAAATGGCAAAATATGGTTCTTGAAACACAGGGTAGTGTACACCCACAGCACCAGGCTCCTTACCCTAAGACTAGAATAGAATGTCCTTGGATGAGGGATCGTCCTCTTCTTCCTTTAGTCACATGAAAGCACCTAGGAAACTGTCAAGTTCTGCAAAGGTAAGCCTTCCTCTGATTACGAGCATCAGCGTAGTTTAAAGCCATATTATTATGCCATTGGGGATTGTATTTCAGCCATGAGAAATGTAAGGGAATCAGGTATCTCTTTTCTTTTTTTCTTTTTTTTTTTTTTTTTGAGATGGAGTTTCGCTCTTGTTGCCCAGGCTGGAGTATAGTGGTGCGATCTTGGCTCACTGCAACCTCTGCCTCCTGGGTTCAAGCAATTCTCCAGCCTCAGCTTCCCAAGTAGCTGGGATCACAGGCCTCTGCCACCATGCCCTGGTAATTTTTGAAGTTTTAGTAGAGATGGAGTTTTGCCATGTTGGCCAGGCTGGCATCAAGCTTCTGACCTCAGGTGATTGGGGTGGGATTACAGAAATGGAAAAGTGCTGGGATTACAGAAACGAGCCATCATTTTCTTTCTATAATTATCCAGACTTTTATCTCTTTTAACAGTTGTACAATTTTTTGAATCTTCATCACTATCAATAAAGTATTTTAAATAAATTATCTTGTTTATGTCCGATTATAAATGATATATCATTGCATTAATGTACAGTGCTTTAAAAACATAAGCTAAAATTGAAATCTTAAACTAATGAGATATCTAGAAGTCCTAGAAGTTTCTTCCTGCACCTCAATGAATCTCCTTGCAAATTTTTGGAGAACATTGGCTTAGGGCCTGAACCCTAGGGGGCTGCCTTCCAAGATGGCAAACCTGTTGTCTTAGGGCTGCAATAACCAAGTCCCACAAACTGGGTCACTTAACAACAGAAAGTTATCATCTCAGAGTTATGGAGTCCAGAAGTCAGAGATCAAGATGTTGGCAGGGGTGGTTTTTCTGGAAGACCATGAGGAACAGTCTCTTCCATGCCCATCTCCTCGCTGATGGTGATTTGCCAGCAATCTCGTGTTCCTTGACTTGTGGAAGTGTCAGCCCGGCCTCTGCCTTCATCTTCCCGTGACGTTCTCTAGTTAAGGGTATAATTGCTAGTAGGAGGCATAATTTATAAAACAGCTAGCAGGGGCATCATTTATAAATGTCTGTGAAGCCCCTCCAACTTCGTTCCCAGTGAGAATTAATAAGTTCTTTCTCTGGTCTTTTATAGAAAGTTTAATTTTTCTTTAACTCCTTTGTATTCTATCTTATATAATGGTCGCCCTTGCGGATTTTCTCACAAAATTAAAAGCTTATCAGGGAAGACACGTTTTCCTTGACATTTTTGTTCACTTTCTTTCATCACAAGTCCCTATTTTTTCACATACTGACCCCAAACATTTTTTTTTTCGGAATCTCCTCATACGTGGTGGTAGATGATCAATAAGTACATCTTGAATTACATTGACCTTTCTGTGGAGCATAAAATCCTTAGATATAGTTAATGGTAACTTCCTGGCCAATTACCTTTGTACAAATAATTGACATTCATGAACTGCCTTTGATTCTCGCGCGTGTGCCAGCACACAATTGCTCCCCCTTGTCCAGTGTTATTTTTCCCACAGTTGTTAAAGGGGAAGTGCAGGCATTGCTGGTACGTGTGCAGGCTCACAGAATTTTACTTAATTAAGCAGAACTTGGCTAACATCTGGGGTGGAGACACGTTTTCCCCACAGAAAATTGCCTTGTTCACTCCAGATGAGTCATGCCCTGATGTCTTGGTCCGGGAGTGGGTGTTCAAGGGAACTGTGTCCCAGCCACTACCACCACGAAATGCTCTTTCTGTAAGTGGCAGGGATTTGAGATGATGCAGAAGCACCTGCATTTCTCTACAAGCTTTGGAAGGAGTTATATTTTCCTGAGTGTCATGGAGACTTTAACTTAAACCTTCCGCATCCCTGCTTATCTGCTGACTTGGCTGTTAGACAGAGGTGGAATATATGATTAGCATCCTGCCTTATTGTTGCTATTCTTACTTATTTGCCCCTTATTAAATAACTAGTTGTTGCATTAGAATAGGCTATGATTTCCCAGTTTACTATTGATTAACTATTTTGCTATACATCAGCATTGTGCCAACTCCAGCAGGTGTCTGTTGCTACATACATTGCCCAATGTCAAGCAAAAAAAAGATGAATTTCTTTTAATCAGTTCTTCACTTCCACATCACAGATCAGCTGGATTCACCACATAATTTTCTAGGGTTTTCACTCCAATGTTGTCTTGTTGTTGTTGTTTGTTTTTTTGAGAACAAGGTCAAATAGGCAATAAGCTGTTCTGATAATAGTAATTGGAATACAGGAATGACCTATGCCTTCTTGACTGCCTGGTGAAGTTATTTGTTCTAGAGAGCTGGCCTTGTCCATGTTGGACAAACTCAGTGTTCCAATGGCAGCGTCTGAGACTGTGTCCACACTGGAGCAGCGTGAGGAAACCATGAAGAATCTCACTACTGTTTCAGTAAAATGGGCATAAAGGGCTTTGTTCTTCTAAGGAAACGTGGATGAAATATTTTTAAACCATACATAAACTTTGAGACAACCAAATAAAGTTCTAGTAAAAGTGCCTGACATGTAGTTACCCACCCTTACAGTACATATTTTGTGTCAGACACCTCACGATGATCTTAGTTAATTGTTACAATGAGCTTTTGATACTATTTGATAGATGAGGAAATTGAGGCACAGAGAAGTTAAGTCATTTGCCAAAGGTCACATAGCTGGTGAGTGGCAGCTCTGGGATCAGAAGCCAGGGATGGGCCAAACCTAGAATCCCCACTTCTCTGTGCTCTGCTGGGCCCACAGGCTTTCCGAAGATTTTGCTCCCCTCTGCCTATTCCAACAGGCGAGGAGTTTGCACACCCATATGGATTTTTAATATGGATTGTGTCTAGTGTAGACAGAGATCACCAGCCTGGTGTATGGCTCACTCCTCAACTCTGCAATGTACTGCCATGCTTTTGAGGAGTTGCTTCACACAATGACATAATGGAACGATTCCATTTCCCTTCTATGAATGACCTTTTATTAGCTTGAGAGAGCAGCTTACATACCGGTGATTCAGTATCGAAAAGCAGAATTATTTGTTTTTGAGAAGTCTCACCACCCACCTGCATGTTCTCTTCTGCTAAACCCCCTCCCTCAGACTTGAAGACAGCAAGTTACAGGGGATAAAACGTAAGGCCCTTGTTAATTGCAAATTAACAGTGCCAGGAGTATATGCAGATGGCACCTGAGGTCAATTGCTGACAGCGTCCTATTCTGGCTATATTTTTCTTTTCTGCCATGCAACTGTGCACTAAGCAAAGAGAGGGTGGTCTTAGGTTCTTGTTTAGTTCTGCATTTCTGCAGGATGAAATCCATATTCTTGGCCTACCACTGTTTTTATCTTATAAAGTCAGTGGTTTTTGCTTTTATTTACTCGTTCACTTTAACCAGTTTCAGGCTTTGGTAGTTTCCAAAGGTGTGGCTCTCTGGACATGCATGATTCATGGAATAGATGACACTTGCTTAGCTAGTAAATATCAGGCTGCGTGAATTTGCACATTCTCAAGCAAGGTTCTCAATTGTGAACCTCCAAGCACATTCTCAAGGTTCTCAATTGTGAACCTCCAATATTTGCAATAGACCCATGGGAACATTTGTGCTTTTGCTGACACTTAGATTACATTCATCAAATGATTTTTTTTCTTTCAAGGCTGGCATTTCAGTAATTTTTTTAAAGGTTGCATGCCAACTGACAAAGTCAATTAATTAAACGCAAAATTCAAAATTTGTAGAAAATAATGATCACTGTACCAAACTGGATGACCTGGGGAAAAAAAAAAAACATTTCTGACTTCCAGCTGATGAGAGGAATGCTTTGGTTGGGACTCTGAAGTAGAAGGGATTCGATATTGGCCACATTAACAGCTACTTGGAAAATAAGCCTTGTGCCAGGATTTTGACAGAAATGTAGGCTCCACAGCTTAGGACAAGTGACAGTGCAACCGGTGATACCTTCTGAACCTCCGCTAGGCTACTGGACCACATCTTAGCCCAACCTTCTGAAACATCCATCCATCCTTCCATCTTCGTGACTGTGTCCCAGAGAAGAGCCGGGTCAGACCCAGGCCTGTCTGGCTATAAACTCTTAGATCTGGAGGGAGCAGTTGGAGTATTCTATTGTAGCAACCCACCTTTTTCTAGGGAATCAGAAGCCCCTGCTTGGCTCTCCCATGCTGATATTCAGCACAGCCAGCCTGGGGATGGGCATCTGTGCAGGAGGCAGTGTGAGCTAGGCCATGGCCAACTCCTGAGCCTCGGGTCCTCAGGGAGGCTGGAGGCAGCATAAATAGCTGATGTGATGGGCAGCAAGTTGGAAATCTGAAGTCTAGGGGAGCTTGGCTTGCCCTTCCTGGTGCAGTATGAACCCATCCATGCCCACCTCTCACCATGTTAAAAATGGAACCAGTCATGACCACCCATGGGCGTTCCTTGTTTGTGGCTCTTCTGTAATTAAAAGTGCTGTGCAAACTGAATAGTAGCAGGAACACACGTTTAAAATCTGGGCTTTCCTCCAGCCATGCCCCCCCGAAATGCCCTTCATGACATCCCCTTCAAGTTCCCTTTCCAATGCATCTCACTTTGCTATGTGGGTGTGTCCTGCCCACCCCCTCCGTGCTCTGGAGTGTGTCCTCCCACCTCCTCCCGAGCTCATCATCATGGTGGGATTTCAGCCCTGGGTTCAGGCTCACAGGGAGGCACTTGTGTGCAGAGCGCCTTCCAGCCTGCTTTGTTTCTTACTATCTCTGCTTGTATAATACCATTAAAGAGAGTAAAATCTCCTGCAGGCCATTGTTGTGCAATGAACCGAGAAAATGTGTGCTAAAGCACATATAGAGAAATGCAGAAATACAAGTATAGATTCCAAATGCCAAATGCCAGCATTGAAGATCCTTCCTGAAGGATATCAGTTCCCTAGATCTCATCCTTCCTGCAAAGAAAGGAGAGAGTCTGGGGTTGGGGGTGGGGGGTGGTGAGGTGATGGAATAATAAGCCCAGCTGCTAATGGCTGAGTTCTTGTGAAATGGTCAGACTTGGGTGGTTCGCACGTGCTTTTGGTAGTCCCCACAGCCACCAGCCAGCCTCCAAAGCTGCAGGTGGCAAGGTCCAGGCACTCCTGGCAGGGATGCTTCGTGGTCTCTGTGGGTAGGTCTCCTGCTGGAGCAATGTTGAACTGAGACTCCCCAACTGCATTTCTGCCTTGGTTCTTTTACCCCCACTTCTCCACCTAGGCATCCAGCATGCTGGGTTTTCAGAGAAAAGAAGTGCTATTGTGCATGGGCAGGCCTAGGCTACACAAACAAAGAGATGGGATCAGTATGAAGGACGACACAATCTTTAGTAAAGGCAGAAATAAAAGGGTGCCTGCATGTTCCTCCCATCAACTATGCCTGGCAAACAGTGGAACCTTGATAAATATTCAGCTATTCAAGGACCAAGTTCAGAACTGGGGCTGTGGAGTTTGGACAGGAAGAGGTAAGAAAAGCCTTTTAGGAGATAAGAGTCTGCCCAGGTGCTGAAAGGTGGAGAGACTTTGAGAGAAGTGATGGAAGAAACTTGGCGTTGCTGGGCTGTCTCCATGGATTAAATATCTTGGAGCAGGATATGAACGGATGGAGGATCTTACATTTACTCAAGCCCTTGGGTGAGTCCCCAGGTAACAGGGCACGGGACAGATTGCTACAATCTAGGATGATAAAGAAAGTTTCTTCGCTACGGAAGACTTCTGTCAGTGGTGTGCTCGATGGACTAGAGTCAAGAGAGGCTAGAGGGTACTGAGGAAGAGAGGGTATTTTCTGCCATAGGTGGGGCTCCTAAAACAGGGAGTTTGAAAACCATCCAGAATTGGCTAGTGTTACTCTCTCTCTCTCTTTTTTTTTTTTTGTAGACTTTATTACTCATTTGGCTTGGGAACACCCAAAGCCTCCACATTCCCTTTATACTGTAGTTCTTTAAGCAGATTTGATTTATTATTTTTGCCTTTGGGGAGAGAGAGGTACCCAACAACCTCTAGGGTCTACGCTCCCCTTCTTTAGCGGGTTTTGTTTGCCCCTAGATGAATTTATCTGATTAGCTTCTCCCAGATGACAAAAGGCCTTTGTGGAGTGCTGACGGGCCATTTAACCCCTTGTCTTCAGTTTCACCGGCAACAAAACCAAGCTGATAATACCTGCTTCCGAGGATTGGTGTGGGGTCAGGAGATCATTGATGGGAAAGTGCTTTTAGCCTTTTCAGGAAGAACAACTTTGCAGGCGACAAAAGGATTCGTTCCTTTGAAGAGGCTTTCCTGTTTTATCCATTTAAACACTCTCTAAAGGGACTTTCAGGGTGTCCTTTGAAGGGAATCTTGAGGTGGCTCCGGGCAAGCCTTTGAGAGTGGGATTCCTTCAGGTCCTTTTCTGTAACTAAAGGGTTGCGGTTGAAGATAATCAGAGTAAGACGGGGTGCCTCTGTGGGAGTGTTCTCTTGCAAGGATGGGGCAGATTACAGAGGAGGAGGAAGAGGTGAAGGAAGAGGAGGAAAATCTATCTGGGTTTGTTGAGACTTTTACTCTGGGAAACTGGAATTCTAGTGAGGAATCATGGATTCCAACAACTAAAATCATGTTTGCATGTCGAATAGTTATAGTAATAGGCATTGGCAAAGTGCTTTAGAATGTATGGAATTATTTTTGTTGTCACCATATTTTGATCCTGTTAACAGCTCTTTGGTACTGTTATTATTGGGATCTTTCTTTAACATCCTTTTTTTAAATGAAGGTACAGAAAGCAAACATAATTTATAATTTGCTCAAGAGGCAGATGTTATCACCCTGTTTCTGTTTCTTCATGTTAAAATTGCCCACCATGTGGCCCAGTTTCCCAAGAGCTTACGAGATGACCCACACAGATGAAAATGAAACTATTATACCAAAGCCACAAATGTATGAAAAATGACATTAGAGACCCACCAACATGTATTATCAGAAGCAGCCTCAGTTCTGGCTGCTGAGCGGCCCTTGGAGCATTTACAGAGTAAAATCATTTACACTTCATAACGACCCTATGCAGCCGATATTTCTACTATCCCTATTTTCAGATTTGAAAATGGAGAATTAAGAAATGAAAAACATCTAGCCTAAAGTCACACAATTAGCAGATGGCAGCCGGATCTGTTTCCCAGGCAATCTTGTGTGACCACTCTATTGAATGGGCTCAGGAATTGAGGGTAGGTTGGGGGTGGGAGAGTGTGCCCCCTGGTTAGAGAAGAAACCTATTCAAAGAGAGCCACGCTCCTCTTTTCCTCCTTACTGTACCGGATGCATCATAAGGTTCAGGGACGAGATGTGGTGGAAGGACTGGGGAGATGAGAAGCTGCTGGCTCCCCTGCTAGCCCTGCCTGCCAACCTGTGGGCACAATTTGGTCTTTGCCTTCCTTTTACCTGGCATGTTGGAGCCACGCTCAGCACTGGGATCTTTTCTTGGTGCACAGGCAGGCTGAGTTACCAGATTCAGGATTAGGAGAGCCCCTGTGCCCTGGACATAAGCAGCAGAGTGGGCCACCTGGAGCTGAGCGGTAGCACAGATAATGCACTTTTTTTTTTTTTTTTTTTTTTTTTTTGAGAAAGTCTTTTTCTGTCACCCCGGGTGAAGTGCAGTGGTGCAATCTTGGCTCACTGCAACCTCTGCGTCCCGGGTCAAGTGATCCTCTTGCTTCAGCATTCTGAGTAGCTGGGATTACAGGCGTGTGCCACCACACCTGGCTAATTTTTGTATTTTTAGTAGAGATGGGGTTTCACCATGTTGGCCAGGCTGGTCTCAAATTCTTGACCTCAAGTGATCCGCCCTCCTCGGCCTCCCAAAGTGCTGGGATTACAGGTGTGAGCCACCGCGACCAGCCAGTAATGCACAGTCTTCAAACACTCCCTGAATTGCATCCTTCTGCATCCCGTGCTCTGAAATGCCTTTGGAGAGATGAGTCCTGAGCACAATACAACTGCATTTTAGAATGTGCTGGAAATGCCCCCAATCCAGTATAGAATAATTGGCCCATATGACTGCAGTTCAGCTGCTGATAAGGCAGCCCCTCGCGCTGGTCATGTTGTCTTTTTCCTAGTAGTTACATAAAATCCAAACAACTCTAAACGCACTGCCTACACGGGCTGCATTAAGCTTGGCAAATGGAGTGATACATTCCTAGCATGCATCAACTTCGATTGTGTCCTTTGCTGCCTTTCAACACTCAACTTAAACTTGAAAGAGGTTTTTCTCACTGTGGGGATGAAAAAGCACCACTGGAAAAAAAAATCATCTCACTGGCATATTAACAGATAAGGGTCTACCCTGCTGACACAGTGCCAAGCAGAGGTAAACATTCAATCCTTTTATCACAGCAAAGGCATTTCTCCTAAACTGGAGCAATAATGTAGGTTGGAACACAGGAACAGTTTCTCCTTTTAAATGTGTTTTTCAAGTTCGAGATCTAAAACTACAACTGAAACGGGCACTTATTTGTAAATGACAACCCTATTCTTCTTTAGATTATACCACGTTTATTACATTTTTATGATAATTTATAAAGATGGCCAAGCAATAAAATTTAGGCCATGATAGCAGAGTGAACTATGAGGCTATTTCTAAATAGCATTTTCAGCACATTAATTGTTGCTTAGTCCTATCTCTTTGGGGCCTCTGTTTGGGTTTAACACCAGAGCCAGCAAATTAATCCAGTCATTATATGGCCGAAAGCTGTATCATTTACCAGTTCATTATTGTTCAAATCAAAATCCATACTTCTCTGGACATCCCCAGGGTTATGAACTAGATAGGGAAGCTTTATCATTCTGCAGAATAATCTCTTGTGGTTCTCTCTCCCCTGCATTAAAAGAAACAGCCCATTATATTACATTAATTTTCATATTAATATGAAACTTGCTGAAGAGCAAGTTGAGGCATCATCCTTTCTCATTCCATCCCACCACCCTCTTCTTTGACTCTGCCGCCTGCCCGGCAGGTAGAATGGAAGCCCCGATTCCTTGTCTTTCTCCAAATCTTAAGTCACGGACATGACCCAGCTTAATTTTAATCAAAATAACCATCTACCTCTCTACCTCCTAATTTTCGGATCGTGGCTACTCAAATATGGATGCAGTCTTGTGAACTTGGGTTCCTAAAAGAGTTTCTCTAAGAGCAGGTGCAGGTCTACATGTTGCCGAGTGTTCCTTCCATCCAGAGAGTGGTAGGCAGAGCCAGGGAGCTGCATTAGAGGGAGATTAGGAAGCTATAATAAAATATACCAAATTCCAGTTTCTTACAGATTAGCACATTTTAAACCAAGCGTAGCTTCCCACGCCATGGAACCAATTTTACCCTTATTCTAGCCCTTAGCTCTTAACGAGTTCGATTAAACAAGATTTTTACCTGAGCAAATAATGTTGCAAACTTGAGATCAAAATCTGAAATTTTCTTTTTTTTATTTAGAGTGTGAGCAGGCACAGGAGGAGAACTGTTGATTTCCAAGTGGGTTATTGTCTGTTCGACCCACTGAGCAGCGTTCCTTCCTTTTTTTGTTTCCTTCCTGCTCGCTAGCATTTGCCACCTCCGTTTTTACCTAGTGCCCATAGGAAGTTGAATGTGGAAGGGTGCAGAGTGGAATCACAAACAACACATGTTTCAGATGGAGCATTTTTCCCTAGAATTTTTCAGCAGCCAGAGAAACACAGTGAGTATTTCGGGTACTCTCTGCATATGATCATTTCACTCCTACAACCCAGTAAGAGGCAGCTCTGGAAGGCTCCAGGGAAGGGAAGGTGCTGCTGGCTGAACATGTAGAAAGCCGAGAGCGGGTGTGTGTTTTGGGGACAGAATCTTAGCACCTTTCTGAAGCTGGCATGTGGTTATCTTAGCTGCAAACACATGACGCTCCCCTGCTTCATTTGCCTAGGACTCCCCGTTCTAGGACACCACCTACATCCCAGCATATGACTTTACGGCAAGCCTCATTTCTTTCTGATGGAATTAATCATCAATGTGCTCTAGGACTGGGCCTTTCCACATTGGCATGTGAAGAGCATTTGTTTCTTGTTTAGACAGTCCGTGATTTTCTCCATTGCTTTGATGGTAAAGCTTTTTATACCAAGCACTGTTCATTATCGGAGTTCCTTTTCTAGAAAGACAATGGGATGAAGACATTTTCCAAAAACACTATTGCAGGGAATGAGATGATGGGGAGGATGATGAGAACGCCATCCCGTGGGGACCAGTTATAATGACTTACATCAGTCTCGTTGGAACAATTTCAGAATTTATTCAAATGGCAAAACACTCTTTTTAAGATGAAACAAGATTCAGTTCGGCAACCCAAGTTGGCACCAATGTGCCGAGGCCCCATTTGATAGTTCTCTGTAAATTAAAGTATAACTTCACTCCGTTTACTGCCCCGAGTTACAAGAAGTGGAATTCTACTTGGGTTTCTTGATGCCGTGGGCTCTCACGTTCAGTTTGGAATGGCTGTGAGCTCTGCGGGGATATTAACTGCACCGAGGGACTTAGACTGATGCTTCTAGTTGGCACTTCCACTCTGGGGCACTGGAGGCCAGCCAAACACATTTTGCTGCTGTGTGTTTTGCTATGAGGAAGTCTCCCTTTCAGAGATCTGCTCTGATGGGTGCTATTATTTTTATTTACATGTGGAATGAGACTCTACTAAGAGGAAGGCCCAGCAAGATGCATATGTGTCGGTAAACCTTGTAGACCTGGGTTACATTCGTTTTAAAATTGAATTGGATTTTTTCATTATGCACTGGCCTGGAATGTGCTTTATTGAATCAGTCATTTTCTAAAAGTGTTTGTTCTTATTTCAGTGGAAATGGAAATCGGAGCACCACGCAGGATCAAAGAATAATATATTTTGTGGTGTTTCGTGCAGTTGGAAGGGACAGACAAGAACTGGCCAGAATGGACACAGGCTTTTCTTCTTCAGTGCTGCCACTGTTCCAGAATCAGATCAGACAAAGTGGTATTGTTTTCTCTTTCCGTGTCTTGTGTAGAAGAGGAAAGACAGGGGGTTGGCAGATGGTTTCATGCAAAAAGATACGTTAAAGACAATACTCACTAGCTGCATTCGTCTAGGACTTGGTTTCTTCAGCCATTAAATGGGCAGAATAATTAGGCCTCATAGGGTTGTCATGAAACTAATTGATAAATTAAAGTGAGTTTAGAACAGTGCTGGCACATAAAACGAAATACGTGCTAACTGCCCTGCTACTGTTACTACTACTAGTACTACTATTACGACTACTACAACTACTAGTACTATTACTACTACTACTGCTACTACTACTAGTACTATTACCACTACTACTGTTACTACTGTAATACTATTACTGCTGCTATGACTACTCCTACTATTAATTACTACTACCACTACTGCTACTACTACTGCTACGACTACTGCAACTGATTGTCATCACCATAATCATTATTGATCATATCTAAACTGCTTTTGGAGGCTACAGATGTTTTTAGCAGAAGCTGTACAAATCCATGTATGTCAGATGGCTTCCATGCCTTACTGGCTGTGTAATTTGGGGAAACCTACTTAAACTATGTGGATCTCAGTGTCTTCACCTTTAGGTGGAGATAACAATGGCTCCCATGCACGGGAAGTGCTGTGTTGATGTGGGTTAGTGATGGTGGTTACCGCTGTTCTTTCATTCACGTGCAAGCCATTCGGTCATTCTTCCTCACACTGTAACTCTCACTGTGATTCACCCCAGAGGCATCTTTTGATCAACTTTTTTGCACCAAGTACATTGCTGTTTTTCTCACGTCAGTCTCTGACCCACATCTGCACCTTTACACTGGCCTGAGACACTGTAAATTGGAGTGAAGCTTATATCTACTAGATATTAATTAGCTATGTACAGATGATTAATTTTCCTATAATGACCGTGTTTGTTCTTCTGAATTTAAGGTGACAATTGGCTTCTCTTGGTTCATAATCATGACAATTATCCTTCAAAATGATCCAAACGTTAATCTGGTGGTATGCTTTCTTTTTTTTGTGAGGATGTCTAAGAGTTAAGAGGTTTGAGCCAAAGGAGAAAAGCAGAAGATGTAAGATAACCATTCCAACAGCAGCTTTGGGTGAAATTGAGTCACATTGATCACCTATTCAACAGAGTGCTGAGTATGAGATAGATATGCTTCCTGGTGTCTGTTGATTGCCCTGATTAGAGAGACTCAGAGTTCTCGGAGTCTTTGTGTACCTCCTTCTAACTCTTTTCTGGAGGAAAGGGACCCAGCCTGTGGCACAAGTACATACTCACGTACTTACAGAGAGGAGTTAGGTGCTGTTTGCCGAACAGGCACCTCACCATCTAATCAGACTTTTGTTCCCAGAGGTTCATTTCAGAAGATATAGCATGACTTTTAGGGCATATCCAAATCCCTGCCAGCATACGCTGGCTGCGTCCTGCTTCTCTCTCCCCATCTCTTTTATTTTAAAAATAGATGCTATTGTAGCTTTGGAGTCCCTGACCAAGAAGGCAACGGGGCTGGATTCTATTCCTGGCCCTGCGGCTGTTGTCTTGCTGGCAATTTGCTTGACCTTTCCCCTAAGGAAGACGCCTGCTGTGGATAGACCCCACGGGGGCGTTGGGAGGATTTCAGGAGTGAATACAACTATCTCAGGCTATAATACGATGCTGCCAGCCACTTTGAGGCTCTGGGATGAAAGATGCTGTGTGAAAGAGAATTGTTATTACATTTTGTTAAAAATATGGATCAAAGGCTGGCTATACAGTAAGTGCTAAATGTTAATTATTGTTATAATATCATAACAAAGCGGATGCCAGAATGCTAGATCCCACGAGAAAACCTATTATAATAAGCCAGTGTGAAATGTACATATTACAAAGATATTTGGCAAGGAGGCAGTTTTGGTTTTGAAATCTCAATGAACAATTAAGTAGAATAAAAAATAACTTTTAATGCTATGACAAATATAAGTGTCTTAACAACTCTTTAACATAAAAATAAGGGGCTGCCTTTTCCCCATACAGAAGAGGCAACATTGTTTCTTTCTTTTTCCCCTGAGCAGAAGATATATTTCCTTGGACATGGAAGAAAAAGTATTATTTGTCTTTACAATGATCCCTTCAACAGCCCTCTTTATGACAGAGTTAGATTTGGGAGAAAATTCTGTAAGTTTATAATAGCACAATGAACAAATCTATTTTTAAATGGGTTCAGATTCTACTGCCTATTTCTCTTTCCTTCTCCAAATGCATTTTTTTATTTTTTTGAGACAGAGTTTCACTTTTGTTGCCCGGGCTGAAGTGCAATGGTGCGATCTCAGCATCTCAGCTCACTGCAACCTCTGCCTCCTGGGTTCAAGTGATTCTCCTGTTTCAGCATCCCGAGTAGTTGGGATTACAGGCATGTGCTACCACGCCTGGCTAATTTTGTGTTTTTAGTAGAGACAGGGTTTCTCCAACTCACGACCTCAGGTGATCCGCCTGCCTCAGCCTCCCAAAGTGCTGGGATTATAGGCATAAGCCACCGCGCCTGGCCCAAATGCATACTCTATTTGATGGCATTAGAAAATGGACTTTGATACGCATTCATAAATGCCACCAGCTTCTTTGGGCTCAAGCTTTTCACCTATTTTCAGATCTAAAGTGCTTAGTCCATTATGTGATATCAGCTGGAAAAAGGAAGAGAAAGAGGGAGAGAAGCACAGGAAGATGGATTTAGAAAGAGAGCCCTACCCTTAAAAAAAGATGGAGGTCAAGAGAACGTAATTTTTGTATCCTAGCGCTTTTTAAGAATGGATCATGCATGAATTCACCTAGCATGCTATTTTTTCCCCCAGAATATTGTGAAGAAATGAATAACCAACTCTCAGGGGAAAGAAAAAGTCTATATTTGCACTGGGCTACGTATTACCTTTGAGGAAGAAGGGGAGAGTGGAGGAGAACCGCACACTTCAGAGCAAATTTGCAGTAGATTGTGCACCCTCTGCTGATAGGATTATGGCCAGATTATAGTTATAATTGCCTTGGCTGTGACTCTGTGTTTATCTGCTATGACATGGACCCAGCCATCTAATTCATTCCATGCTCATTTCAGTTTTTCCCTTTGAACTAATTTTCCAGTTACTCTAACTTTTAAGAATACATCTGTTGCCTGGGCACGGTGGCTCACACCTGTAATCCAGCACTTTTGGGAGGTCAAGGCAGGCGGATTATCTGAGGTCAGGAGTTCGAGACCAGCCTGGCTAACATGGTAAAACCCTGTCTCTACTAAAAATACAAAAATTAGCCGGGCGTGGTGGCAGGCACCTGTAATCCCAGCTACCTGGGAGGCTGAGGCAGGAGAATTGCTTGAACCTGAGAGGTGGAGGTTTCAGTGAGCCGAGATCACGCCACTGCATTCCAGCCTGGTGACAAAGCAAGACTCCATCTCAAAAAACAAACAAACAAACAAGAATGCATCTGTTACAGGAAATCCACAAACTCCATATTTGTCAGTCAGTTGGTCAGTTATGTGAAGGGGAGAAGGTAAGAAATCAAACATAATAACAACTTGTTTGGGATTAGAGTTGGAATGTGAAAACATCGAGGCTTTTGCATTAAAACAAAGTATTCAGGATGACTCACAACAGAGCCCTAGGGAAACCACTGCCCCTGTGCCTGTGAACTTCAATGGGACAAGCCTGCAAGAATGCCTGGTCTCTGGAAGAAGCAGCCACACCAGGTGAACATGGGCTTGGGCTGGGACTGGGCCCCAACGGGGCTGGAGGAGTGTGAACGAGGATCCTGCCTTTCTCAGGACATGGTCATCATTTCTGCAGCCCCTTTCATATCAAGGAGTTTCATGAGTGCTTTGGAGCCATTTATTAAACTTCAGTGGAGAGCTGAATGACAGCCTCAGCACTGCCCTCAGGATTTCTTGGGAAAATTAGCAGGGCAGGTGAGATGCAGGTACACGAAGAGAAGCTGGAGGGAAGGTGGGGGCCCCATCAGGTCCCAGCCTCTGTAGTAATTCCCAGGACAAGTGGCCGAGTAGCAGAGAGTGAAAGCCCTTGAAGAAGCCTCTGTCTCTATGCTGGACAGCTCTCTCTCAGCCTGCTCTTCAGCAACTGGTGTGAAAATTAGGGTCATTACTGGTGCTGATTTTAAGTTTGGATTCCTGTGGTGTTCCATTCATTTTACAACCAACCTTGCTTCTGAAGCCACGTCCACCAGCTGCCAGGCCAGAGGGAGGTAAAGTGAGCTGAGACCCTGCCCTGCCCTTGGCCTGCTGGATACCCAGTGGGAGGCACAGTCCCAGGAAGCGAAGCTCAGAGAAGATTCCTGCAGAGATTGCAGAGCCAGGAGAAGGTGTGGGGCTGGAGGTGAGTAAGCTGTCAGAGAGCAGGGTCTAAGTTTTCCCAAAGGAGGAGGTGGTGCATTCCTCAGGAGGCCAGGTATCCACGAAAAGAGTCAAACTCTGTAAAATATTTGAAGAGATTGATTCTGAGCCAAATATAGATGATCATGACCCAGCCGTCAGGAGGTCCTGAGAACATATGCCCAACGTGGTTGGGTACAGCTTGGTTTTATACATTTTAGAGAGGCATGAGACATCAATCAAATACATTTAAGAAATACATTGGTTTGGTCCAGAAAGGTGGGATAACTCAAAGCGGGGGCTTCCAGGCTATCGGTAAATTTAAATATTTTCTGGTTGACAATTGATTGAGTTTGTCTAAAGACCTGGGATTGATAGAAAGGAAATGTTCAGGTTAAGATAAAAGATTGTGGAGACCAAGGTTCCTTTGAAGTCTTGTAGTGGCTGCCCTAGAGACTAGAGACGACAGATGACAAATGTTTCCTATTCAGATCTATAAAAGGTGCTAGACTCTTAGTTAATCTCTTGAGGATTGGGAGGGCCTGGAAGAAAAAGATCTAGCTATGTTAACAGAGATTCTTTACAGATGCAGATTTTCCCCCACAAAGGACAGCTTTGCAGGGCCATTTCAAGATATGGCAAATCAACATGTTTTGGGGTAAAATATTTTGATTTTCTTCCTTGTCTTGTAATGTTATATGAGAGTCGCGTTGGAAACTAAGTCACAATATATAGGGTTAAATAAAACTCATCTGATGAGAACGTATGGTTTGTAGGGCATGACTCCCCAGATTCCTTAGATAGGAATTTGGGCAAAATAAAAAAAAAATCAGAGCTTAGTCCTCACAGGCTAGGGAAGAAACCACATGGGCAAAGGGAGGGTGGTGAGAAACCACTGTGATTCCAGGTGTAGCAGGAAGCTCTGTGCCCTGGTGCCATGCCCAGGCCTGGGGGTGGGGGTGGAGGTAAAGTCAGGGTCCAATCAGGCTTAGAATGTGTGTCACAGGCTGAATGGTGTCCTCCCGAATTTATATGTAGGAGTCCTCACCTCCAGGAGCTTAGACTGTGACTGTTTGGAGATAGGATGTTTATAAGGCAATCAAGTTAAAATGAGTCCTTTAGGGCGAGCTTTAATCCAGCATGACCCATGTCTTTATTAAAAGGGGAAAGTTGGATGCGGAGACAGATGCATGGAGAGAAGATGAGTTGAAGAGACGGAGGGAGAAGAGGACCACCTGCCAGCCAGGGAGACAGGCCTGGAAGCCTTCTCCCTCCCAGCCCTCAGAAGGAACTGGCCTGCCAACACCTGGGTCCCCAGCAGCTGGCCTTCAGGGCTGTGCGATGACATATTTCTCTTGTGTAAGCCACAGGCTTGTGATACTTCGTTAGGCAGCCAGTACAATGACCCTGAGCAGCTTGGATTCTTCACAAATCTCGGTGGATCTATTCCCCTGGGCATCTGGTCACAATGCAGGTTTGGATTCGGCAGGGTTGGGGTGGGTCAGACACTTGGTGTGACTGACAGCCCCTGGCTGCTGCCTGTGCTGTGGGTCTGGTGACCACACTGTGAGGAACAAAGCCTTAGACCAAAGATTCTAAAACCAAGCTTCACTGAAGAAGAAGCTCCTGGGGAGATTTTAAAAAATACTAGTGCCAGGACTCCACCAAAGATGGTTGGCTTTAGAGCCTAGGGTTGGGGCAGGGCCCTGGTATTTATCCTCCAGCCCTCTGGGGAGGCTGCTGAACAGGCAGGAGTTGAGAATTCCTTGGCCTGGAGGAACTGCTGCAGGGTGCTGCCTCGCAAGAGAGTGGGGCCAGGGCTGTGTGGGATGTGTCACCTCTGGTCAGGCCACATGGGGAAACTGCCACAGACTGAAGCTCTTTCGGGGTTTTCTGGATTCACCTAAGAACAAAACACTAACAGTGTAATGTGTCAGTTCAAAAAATAAATTCAATAAAAATTTTTTTTTTAAAAACCCACACACTAAGAAACCTCATCAACAGGGGCATGGCTCTGAGAAAATATACTGGGACTACCGCAGCCAAGGAGAAGGTAGGGGAAGGAAAAACATGTATACCCTGGGGGAGGGAAAGAAGCACCACCAGCTTCAGACACAGTCTTGCCCAAAGGCTGAGGCTTCCTGAAATGGTAAAATGTGCCTAGACTGCCCCTCCAGTGGTGTCCAGCATCATAAAGTGGGTTAAATGGAAGGATCTGTAAGACACAGACTCTCTCTGGGGAGCAACACAGAGGGAAACCCCAAAGCCAAGGAGGAGATACGAATAAGGACACCAGGGAAAAAGCTTCAGGTACCTGTATCTACAGCACCCATTAGACACAGCCCAGCTCTTGCCAGATTAACACGAACCCAGGACTGTTCTGTTTGATGCTAAAAACTCATGTTCTACTCATTACAAACATGCCCATGAGTTATCATACCAAATAATTTCAACAACCAATGAAACCTTTTAAATGATGAAAACCGAGATGAAAATAAGATGTCACCAGCTTCAGGATAGGGTTTCTATGTGTTGAGTGCTACTTATATTCTAGACGCACATGGTACTGTCCTTGATCTTCATTTGTTGTAATGATTTTCAGTGTATTTTCTGATAGGGCTTGGAAGGGTGAAGTCACCAGGCGAAAGTCATAGGTGCTACTTGTTGCAGCAGAACTGGAAACCAGATTTGCTGCAACTGAAGCTGGTGTTCTCACTACCACGCCATGCTGCTTTTTATAGGCGCCTCAGCTCTAGAGGCAGGCAGCCCTCTTGCAACGGGACTGAGTCCATGTTAGAGAAAAGCCTGCTTGCTTGAATGCAATTATTGCTTTGTTTGAGTATGTAGATTATTCGCTGAAAACAGCCTCAGGAAAACAGTGCCTTCAAAAGAGATAAAAGAAAATATGCAGACCAATGACTCTGGGCATCTGCTGACCCACCTGATAAGAATAGACTGGTGGCCCCTGCAGAAGATCTCAAAACATTGACCAAGAAAGCCATGATTAACTGCCCACCTGAGACTGCATACATTTCACAAGAATGTTTTGATGATTGTTTCACTTAATTTTCCCTTAAAAATCCCTGATCCAGAGCCACACCTAGGAGAGGTGGTCTTTGAATGCTAGTTCATGGCCTCCCCCACATTGCCGGCTTCTGGAGTGAAGCTAACTTTCCTTTCCCCAAAGCTCATCTCTTGAGTTTTTGGCTTTCAGGCGACAAGTGGCCTGGACCTGAGTTCGTTTATATTATGATAGGGTAAAAATCATGGAAACCCAGCTGTGATCCATGTTTTCTCTGATGGGTGGGCAAAGTCACCGTGCAGACAAGAGGAACCAAGCTGGCCCAGACAGCCTGCAAAGAAACAGGGAAACCGGCTTGAGCTCCCCAGATTGGGTGGTTCAGAGGAAGTCATGACATCGTTGTGGAGACAGAACAAGTTTCTCTAGCTCTAAGTGACATTTTGTGACACCTCCTGAAGAAGAATTGACTACTTGGGGCTTTCCTGGGAGGAGGACTCTGCACATGGAATTACCGGGCTCCCTTGTCAGAATGGGTGGGGGATTGTCCCAAGCCCATGGGCCAATCCTGGCTTCAATTAGCTTTTAGAATATTTTTATTAAAAATGCTACTGATGGGAAAATACCCCACAACATTTCCTCAACACTGTTGAAGCACTCGTCATTGGGAGTGTGTGTGGCACAGGATTTTAGAACAAAAAGCACGAGCCTTGGGTGTTTGTGTTGGGGAGACTGAGATGAGACTTAGAGCTCAAGTGTGGGATCCTTGAGGAACAGTCCAGAGCAGCTAGGGAGAAGTGGGGAGCAGTGACTACTGGTCCTCTTGCATTGAACTTTATTTGCTTTACTTGGTGACTTTCGTCTTCCCTGCTGGACTCTCAGCTGCATGGGGCAGAACCCACCCTGCCTAAGGGGAGGCTGCCAGCCTTGGAGAGTGGTGCCTGTTGAGGAAGGGGGTGCTGAGCCTCTGGCAGGAGAGACCTCCAGCTGACTGCGGGCTGGGGAAGGGGGAACAGAAGCTGGAGGGACGAAATAGGAGAGTGGGCACCAAGCAAGATGTTCTTGGGATATTGTGCAGAAGTGAGCACCACCAGGTAATTTTTCTAGGGACAGATTAGGTCCTCGGAAAGGGCAGTCTGCTCAAGAGACACCACAACTGTAGCCATGTCAGCTTATGATAGGCTGTCAGGAAAGTTGCCTTTGGCAATGACCCTCACTATGGCTGTATTAGTTTGTTCTTACACTGCTGATAAAGACATGCCTGAGACTGGGCAATTTACAAAAGAAAGAGGTTTAATTGGATTTACAGTTCCACATGGCTGGGAAGCCTCACAATCATGGCAAAAGGCAAGGAAGAGCAAGTCACATCTTACGTGGATGGCAGCAGGCAAAGAGAGAGAATGAGAACCAAGCAAAAGGGGTTTCTCCTTATAAAAGCATCAGGTTGAGACTTATTCACAACCACGAGAACAGTATGGGAGAAACTGCCGCAATGATTCAATTATCTCCCACCAGGTCCCTCCTACAACAATGGGAATTATGGGAAATACAATTCAAGATGAGATTTGGCTGGGGACATAGCCAAACTATATCAATGGCCTCAAAGCAGATTTCACTGAACAAATGTCTAAGGTAGCTCAGGGATGGTGATCAGCACTCACTTGGTGAAAATTTGTTGTTCATCCGCTAAGCAATAGTCTCTGTGCTGGGTGCCAAGGATGCAGGGATCAATAATGGTTCTAGGTTGAACAAAACCTAAAATGTTAGAAAATAACATCAGATTTTGGATATCAGGACAGAGGGACTGTGAAGAAGATCCTACTACCCTTTGTGCATACAGGGCTATTCCCATTTGAACCGATGTTAAGGAAACCAGCCCTCAGAGGCGTATTGTTCAGAGTATATTGAATTATCCATCTAGTCCAGCTGATGATAATACCTAGCACTGCTGGGTGTCCCAGGGTCATTTCATGTAAGGATGAAAAGTTTTATCTTTGGACACTCTGTCCACTATTTCAGTAGCAAAGGAAGTTCAACTACAAAAATCTAGTTTTCTAAAAACTGGGAGTAATCATTATTCTTTCCTTTACAATTTCATTATGCAGAAATCCATCCTGGAGTAGTTTTCAGGGTATTTATTTTTATTAAAAATAAAACCTACTTGTAAGTGTTTGCTAGGGTCAGAGTACATTCAGGGTAGGAAAACGTGGGGACCAACTTTAGGTTAGATTCTGCAGTGTTTATTCTTTTTATTTAAGCACCAATTAATGGGATAAGACCTTTATGTCTCTGGTAAAACCCAAGCAGTGCTTCCTGAAGGATTTGAGTCGTTAATTGGCTTCAGGGTTGAAGCTTAGCAGGGAAGCCGCTCTTCCATTACACGGGAGTTGCTGCTAGCCAGAAGCCGGATCCCGACAGGAACATCTGACATCACCACTCAGCCGGGTGCGGCCAGTGCCCAGCTCCGGGTCCTGGCCAGAGTGCGGGTGGCTGGCAGGGACGTGCCCTTCCGCACATTGCCCCGACCTCCAGAAGGCTGTATGCAGTGGATCCTCTGTGACGTAGCCTGCTGGAAGCAGGGATCTGAGCTTCGTGACAGCAGCTCGTGGCCAAGAGCCAGTCCAAGTTCTACACGTGGCCACACTCGAGGGCATGCTAATTAGGACATTTGGACTGTATTTTATTAATGGCCTTTGGCAAAA
Source organism: Theropithecus gelada (assembly GCF_003255815.1). NCBI lineage: Eukaryota > Metazoa > Chordata > Mammalia > Primates > Cercopithecidae > Theropithecus > Theropithecus gelada. The sequence goes on along the minus strand of NC_037681.1, from coordinate 28,697,969 downwards.
GTCCACTAAGAACTCTGATGCCTGTACCACTGGCAAGTGAGATTCCAAATTTACTGTTCTCCCCAAAGCCACCACAGAGAAGCTTTTGGTGAGACTGTGAGCTCTCCCAGACACACCAACAGCTTCAAAAAGGGGGAAAAATATCCACCTTTCCCTTCTAAAACAGATATACTGTTGGCTGAAGAGATTTTTTTGCTTTGAGAAAATGTCATTGATAAATCCTGAAGCTAAATGTAGAAATTCTAGAGAGAGAAAAATCATGATTGGATCAGATCTTTTTTATAAAGCCAAAGAAAATGTACTGGAAAATTCCTAGTAACTGAAAGTAACTTTTGTGAAGTCAGGAACTTCCAAACTAAACACATCTACTAATCCAGGCCTCTGCTGAGTAATTCTCAGTGAAGTGACTTGAGTGTTGCATCCAGTGAAATCTTATTTTTGCTATGCAAATAAGCTAGGGCATTTATGAGTGACAATAAAACGAAGTTGATCTGTGAATCAGATATTAGCTGTGTGAAGATTTTCCTTTTTGTCGGTCCTAGGAAAGCTTTAGTATCTCCATAGATGAATTTATTTACTTTGTCATCATCTATTTCTTGAGCTCTGGCTGGTTGATAGGCTCTGAGTAAGTGCTGGGATATGGGCGTGAAGGAAGCAGACAGACCTGCCTTCGGTTATGTGCTCTGTGGGGAACAGAGACTGGATTCAAAAATAAAATGTGTGCTTTATTCCACAGGCATTTACTGAGTTTCTGTGCTGTTCTACGGAGGAAGGAAAAACGGCAGGGTCCAGGAGTGTGGTCAAGGCCTCTCCTGACTGGCCAAGTATGGATCCCAGGGTTGAGGAATAGACATGCATGTCATGTTTCGAGGGTGGGTTTTGAGGATGAAGACCCAACTCACATGTTGCCAAATGCACAGTGTTTGAGGACAGGGTGAGGCTGCAGGGAAGGAGGGCCTCGCTTTGGGAGGGAAGACCTGAGACTTCTAGAAGCCCGTGGTTTCCTCCGGGAACATTCCTGTGGGCAGCAGGGCCTGGCTGCTGCTGGTCACCCAAGTGTCCTCAGCACCTCCTCCCTCCCGATGCCTGCCCAGCTCACCTAGCCTGGCCTGCATAGCAGGAGAGGGGGCCAGCTGTCTCTTCCAGCCCCGGTCTGCTCCTGCTCCTCTCCAGGAGGGGAGAGGCAGGAGCCTGGTGTCTGGGTGCATTGTACTAACTACTTCTTTATATGCCAAAACCTGCCTTCTCCTGGCCCCGGTGCAACACAACTTGATTCTACAACTTGGACTTCCCTCTTGCTTCTCGCTTTTAACTGGGTGCAGTTAGGGGTGATGGTCACAACACACAATGACTAGCAGAGTGTAAGTGTGGCCGTTCAGAAAGGCACCAGCCAGCTGTGAGCTTCCAGCTCTGTTATCCTGGCATAGCCCAGGGTGATGCCCTTGCTACAGTGCCATTGAATATATTTGGAAACAGAGGAGCATGAAGATGCATACCCCAGTCTCTAGTTTTGCCCTGCGCTTTGGAGTCTGTCATGTTAGCTGTGGGAGTGGAGGAACAGTCAAAATGCAGTGAATTTGGTTGCCTGCATTCCTGCATTTGCCCAGGGCAGGGTGGGCTGGGGGCCGTATATAGTATGGACCAGCCCGCTGGCGGGAATCTGAGGGACTCAGGCTGGCAGGGGAGATCTCATCTGGACTCCTAAGGACCCAGAGGTTAAGGCAGGGAACAAATCTGAGTTCTGGGGTGATATGGGTGAAATTTGAAGTCCACTGAAATTTGAAGTCCAATGTCAAATCTGTTGTCCAAATATAGTGGTCCTGGAGCCAATATAGGCATTGGCAGTATGGGATCAGAGAGCCTGGAGATACAGACTCCAGTGATGTCTAGGGTGGGTGGTCTGGAGAATTCCAGAGGTGAAGTGGGAGAGAGGAGAAGAGGAGTTACTTGAGGCAAGTGACAAGCCGCAGCTGGTATTCTTGTGGCCTGCTGTGTAGACAGGCCATCCCAGTTTCTCTCGAAGACTGGCATAGGGAGAACACCATGTCCTGTCTGCCTTTTCGGTCATAGCCCCTTTCTGACCCTGGCTGCCTGGTGTGTCCCTAGCTGAGAATGGCCCTGCCCTTTTTCCTTAGACAGGGATAACCTTTCCAATTTACACCTCATTCAATCCTCAGTGTAAATGTTTGCAAGGAAAAAATCAGCTTGTTATTTCGACTGCAGTATTTATACCCACCCATAAAACTACACATGGAAACGACAAACAAATTTATTTGCCATTTTTGAAAATTTGGCCCTTAAAGGGCATTAGCAAGAACATTGTGCCATTAGCACAGATTGTTTTTAAAACACTTGAAAAGATCCAAATTCTACTGAATTTGGGGGCCAAGTAGATTGAAAATTGTATCTTAAATTCTAGGATCGCCATGTAGTTTAGTTGTGTGCACGTTAGAAAAGAGAGCCATTTAGAAATGACCTTTATCATGCAAGGAGATGGATCTGAACCTGGATATATGTTCATAAGTGTATCCAGACAACCTTGGGCCATAGAAGGGCCCTTTCCAGACACCTCCTGAGGGAGACCAGAGTACCTGGTGGGCTGGGACATCCTGCTGGGGCACTAGGGCTTGGGACGGGGTAAGGTGGTGTATTAGTTCTCACGCTACTAATAAAGACATAACCAAGACTATGTAATTTATAAAAGAAACTGAATTTATGAAACTCACAGTTCAGCATGGCTAGGGAGGCCTCAGAAAGCTTACAATTATGGTGGAAGGGGAAGCAAACACATCCTTCTTCACATAGTGACAGGAAGGAGAAGTGCAGAGTGAAAGCTGGGAAAAGTCCCTTACAAAACCATCATATCTTGTGAGAACTCACTTTCATGAGAACAGCATGGAGGTAACCACCCCCATGATTCAGTTACCTCCCACCGGGTCCCTCCCATGACATGTGGAGATTATGGGAACTATAATTCAAGAAGAGATTTGAGTGCGGACACAAAGCCTAACTGTATCAGGTGAGCTTGCTCCATGGTCTTCAAGGCCTGATGGTGCCTTCTGAGGCACCCATTTCCCTGGGCGAGCACTCAGTGCTCCTGCCTTCCCTTTCTTCAGTAGCTCCTCACTGCCCATGGGAAAAGGCACACATGTCTTCCATCCTGCCACTCTCTACACAAAATCCAGGCTCCCGCTACACCAAAACCTCTTGGGTTGCCTCCCAGACCATGATCTGGCAGTTTTCCTGTCTGGAATCTTCTTGAAAAGTGGGATGGCCAAGTCTCCTGTGCCATGTCCCTGGGACCTGCCTTTTGCCCCAAGCTGGGCAGCTAGAATCTCCCTCCTGGGAATTTCAAGAGTTGGCTGGAGCCTACGTGACAGGGGCCTGATGCACAGCCACCTGAGGGCCATAGACATGGTGTGTGGAGCTTCCCTGGCTCGGGTCCACTCCATGGGGCTTGGTTTTCAGTCTTCCTTCTGTTCTGAGATCTATCTTTATAAAATCCACCTTTTTCCTTAGCCATAATAGGTAGTTATTGAGAGCTTATTATGTGCTTTCCTAAGCTCTTTATGTATCATATTTCATTTGTTTAAAAAACTCTTACTACTTGGATATCACAGATGAGGAAACTAAGACTCAGAAAGGTTATGTAGCTCCCTCAGGCAAACACAGCTGGTGCTTTAATGCCTGGCCCACATGGCCTGTTGAAATATTTCAATCACATTGTCCATTTATGTAGCTTGTGAGCAAAAGGACCTTATAGGATTCATCCTTTCTCATACCTCCTCCAGGGTGACCTCATGACTCTAGGTCCCAGCATCTCTGTGCTGGCTTTTTTGACTAGGTCGTGCAGCATTGGAGGTTCCCTCCTCTGAACTCCAACAGAACATGGTCCATATTTATTTCATAGCTTTTGTTTACTTTTTATGCCTTCTTCAGTGGTAAAATCCCTGAGTTATTTATGTCCATTGCCTGGAGCAAAGTAGGAGTTTAATACATATTTATTGAAGGAATGTGATTTCTTCTTCTCTAGAGTGTATAAACAGGAGGGAAAGAGAAAGGAAAGAGAGCAAGCTGGTGATAACAGCGGACATCTACTATGGGCCTCAGGTTTCATCTGTGCATTCAATACAGGGCCGGTGCATCAACCTCAGGGTTAGAATTATTTTGTGTTCAATTCCAGTAAGATCAAATAACCTGGCCTGAATTATTGCATTAAAATAATTTAGGAACTAGTAATGTATGTTGGGTGGTCTTACCAAGTCTCAGAAGGTACTAGGAAAGAGGAAGGTGGAGTGAGGAGGGAGGTGGCCACTGCTGGAGGATCTGGCCAGGGCCTGAGAGTGGGAGGAGAGCAGAGGAGGAAGTGGTTCTTTCTGACTAGAGTGCCCAAAGTCTCCACTGCTAAGTGGCATCAGGGTTCAAGTTCAATAGTAAAGGGGGTGCCACCTGTGAGACTAAGGCCTGGCCAGGGAGGAGCCATCCCTGTGCTGGGAAGGGAGAGGTTGGTGGGAGGGTGTGTGGAGCTTCCGTACTGTATTTGTAACAGGAGTAAAATCAGACTTGGTCCAAGGGGACATTGTAGCGAGCCTATCAGTCTCTACCCCGGCATTGTTATCAAGGAGAGAGAGGAAAGAATGGCTGCTTTAAAGGTTGGCTGAAGTTTGTGCTCTTGGCTTTAACACTGTGGTTCTTGGTCACTGGGACCCTTTTAAAACGAGTTCCTAAACTCCCCCTAAAAAATCTATAATCCAGTGGGATCTGCATTTTAGTAGGCACTCAAAGTGATTATGATGTGCAGGGTTCTTTGCAAACCATTTCCCAGAGCCCCCATGGTGAGGACACATTATTGGACAGTCTGTGAGGGAGCCCTTTGGTTATTTGATCAGATCGTAGTTCTGGCGGAGTCTAGTTAGGACTAGACTCTAGTTGAGACCAAGAGAATGTAAGTGTTTTGCATAGAAGGAAAACAGGAACCTTCTTGGAGTAGACAGGTTGTTCTGCTATAAAGTGATTTGGATTTTCTTATGGGCAAATCTTAGAAATGGGGATTTCAGTCAAGAATTGTGGTGGGAGGTAGGATAAGAACTCTAGGGGATAAAGCTGGCTGGGCCCTGCCAACAGTTTGGCACCACAGCCCTGGCAGGGCCAGCCAGGGTCCCCTCTGGAAGCTAAACTTCAGCAGCAGAGACAGGAGGTTTTATTTCTGGTTTGTACAGCAATTCTCCTCTTTTATACCCAGCCCTTCACTATTATACATGACAGTACTGGATGAGGGCAATCTGAGAGTTAAAAGGCATGGATCCCTGCTTACCTGTGGAGTCGAGTGGCAGGGAAGACAGACATAACTGAGATGGTGTGTTCGTTTCTTGAAGCTGCCATAACAAAACTCCACAAACTGGGTGGCTTAACACCACAGAAATTCATTGTTTCAGAATTCTGGAAGCCAGGAGTCTAAAATCAAGGTGTTGGCAGGGGTTCACTCTCTCTGAAACCCAAAACCTTTCTGGAGTGGACCTGGTTACTTGCATTTTAGGGTGAAGGACTTTAGTACGATGGTCAAGACAAGAACCGTGGAGTCAGAATGCCTGCGTGCAGATCTCATCACCAAGTGTAAGTGACAAGAGCTGGGTGAAAGGCTAATCTCTGGGGCTGTCCATGTTCTCATGTGTAAAGGAGAATTCTCTGTTGTGCCTTCCAGCTCCTGGTGTTGCAGGCCATCCTTTGCATTCCTTGGCTTGCAGCTGCGTTGCTCCAGTCTCTGCCTCTGTTGTCACATTGCGTCTCCTATGCATCTATGTCCACATTTCCCTCTTCTTATGAGGACAGCAGTGATATTGGATTAGGGCCCATCCTAATGACCTCATTTTAACCTGATTACATCTGCAAAGACCCTATTTCCAAATGAGGTCACGTTCACAGACACTGTGAGACAGTGCCTCCTCTTACCCTTCACCCTGTCTCAGAATCTTTAGAAATATTTTGATGGAGACTGAATTTCTGGTAGAAATATCAGCAATCTGTGAAATGACAGTTTGAGTATTTTTTCCAGAATATTACAAGACAAGGTGACCCCAGATGAACTTGGGCCCACTCTGGTTACACATGTGTCATGAGTGCTTAGTGAACTGTGTGTCAAATGAATTACCTAACTTCACTTGTACCATGGCCAACTCTGTGTCATCATTGCAGGATTCGAGTCTGGCTTGTCTGGGGCCAAGCTGAGTTTCCATGCAGAGAGGTACTTAATAAAGGCCTCCAATGTTTGTGCAATTAAACGAAAGATCTGCGGGGCTCTTAGGTTCTCAGACAAAAAGATTGCTATGCAAATCCAGAGCCTCATTATTTCAGCAAAGGTTGAAAAACTAAAAACAGATCTGGTAGCATAGTCCCTTTGGTTGGCAGGAGCAGTGCTTTGGACCCGGGTCACATTCTGATGTCTGCTTGATCATAAACACCTGGTCCCCAAAGTGTTCGCAGTTTGTTTCATTTTTAAAGACCAGGATGGCAAATTTAAAATTCAAATTCTTTTGAACAGCAGAGAGAATGTAGCTATAAAAGTGTTTCAGACCACAGTGTTTTAAATGAAGGTTAATTTTCTGATAAAATAGGAAATGAAGGAAAAATTATCTCCCTGCACGCAAGCATGGTTTAGAATACTATAGCTCAATTAGATGTTCTGATTGTGCAAACAATCAGCCTCATGTCTTGTTAAACTTCTCTTTTTCAAATTATGAAGCTCTTCTATACTAAGATTAGCAGGAGTATTAAGGGTAGAACAGATAAAAGATCCATCTGAGCTAGAAGAAAAATGATAACTTAAGAGGGCTCAAAACTAAATGAACTTCCAAAAATCCCATGGTGTGTCCAACGTTATTAAAAAATTGTCCAGCATGAAAATTAACTCCTAGACTCAGAGGAAAGAAGTTATTATTCTTTGCTTTAAGATACTGAGTAGCTTTTACTCAATGGAATTTTGCTTTGCACATACAGAAATACATCATACATCATGCATGTTAATCAGACCTATGCAAGATATTATTTGCAAAGTAGTTTTGGGGATACAGGATGTTTACTTCACAGGGGCTGGGTTCAGGGGAAAGGGAAGCAAAGACCATTAGAACGTCTTATGTTTTGCTGCAAAGCAATTTTGATACCATAAGTTTTTATAAATATATGACTTTTCTGATTTATTCTCAAGCCTTTATACTTAACTTTCACTGGGTTGTATCCAGAGCAAAAAGCCGTATAGTCATTTTGTGCTGCGTGCGTATTTTCTACTTTCAGAGCTTATAGTAAGGTTACAGAATGTGCTGGCACTTCCTGGAGTTTGTCTATTAAGCGAATGAGCGATGCATTGTCTTGGTGAGACATTTGGTCCATTTCGCGCCTCTCTCTTCTCATTCCTGCCCTCCCCTTTGTTTCCCTGTGGCTGGGCCTCTGCTGTTCTGATGGCAGCCGTGCATCCTGACCATGTCTACCTAGGTGGCTTCTGGAATTTCTTATGGTTATCCTTTCAGCCTTTGTGTCAGCTCTGAGACCACATCTTCCAGGAAGCTCTATCCGCCCATCAGGCTCCCCACTGCTGGGTGGCTCCTCCCTGCTTCCTTGCCCATTCTGGACCCTCACACAGTTCTGACTTTGCTGCTTCCTGGCTGTCTCCAATCTGAACTCTAAACTCGATGGGTGTAATGTGTGGGTTGGGCTTGCTCTGGTGTCTCTGGCAGGTGGCACCAGGCCTGATAAGTAGTGAGTGCTTGACCGCTGTCTGTTGCTCTTAGAAAAAGTAATAATTGAATATATTTGGGAGTTCCCAGAGGAGACACACAGCGACTCTCTTTTGAAGATGGGATGCACTCTTTAAAAACCTGAAAAATTTGACCCTAAAAGGCCCCTAGAACTGAGAGGGCTATGCAGAGGTTGCCTGGGATGAAGGTTCATCACACTATGATTCCCAGGTTAGGATGAGGGTTGAGGGGACGAAGACATTTTAGGTGGATCAGTGGCCAGGAGTTTAGCAGATTTCGTCACTTATATTTGGGTCAATGCAGTAAATTATTGAAAATAATAGTGGATGAGACTCTATGTTATCTCAGAAAAGGGAGCCAAGAAGCACTGTCCTGTGTACTTTACATCAGTCCATCATTTTCTGAGTTGGATCCAGGTATTAGCATTTTATTTATTTATAAATTTATTTTTGAGATGGAGACTCGCTCTATCACCCAAGCTGGAGTGCAGTGGTGTGATCTCAGCTCACTGCAACCTCTACCTCCTGGGTTCAAGTGATTCTCCTGCCTCAGCCTCCTGAGTAGCTGGGACTACAGGTGTGTGCCACCATGTCTGGCTGATTTTTTTGTATTTTTTTTTATTAGAGATGGGGTTTAGCCATGTTGGCCAGGCTAGTCTTGAACTCCTGACTTCAGGTGATCCACTGCGTTGGCCTCCCAAAGTGCTGGGATTACAGGGGTGAGTCACCGCGTCTGACCAGGTACTTGCATTTTAGAGTGAAAGACTTTAGTGCAATGGTTAAGACAAGAACTTTGAAGTCAGACTGCCTACGTGCAAATCTTTTCTCCATGTATAGAAAGTAAGGGCCAGGCATGGTGGCTCATGCTTGTAATCCCAGCACTTTGGGAGACCGAGGCAGACAGATCATGAGGTCAGGCAATCGAGACCATCCTGGGTAACATGGTGAAACCCCATCTCTACTAAAAATACAAAAATTTAGCTGGGTGTGGTGGTATGCACCTGTAGTCCCAGCTACTCGGCAGGCTGAGGCAGGAGAATCCCTTGAACCTGGGAGGAGGAGGTCAGAGTGAGCAGAGATTGCATCATTGCACTCCAGCCTGGGTAACAGAGCGAGACTCCGTCTCAAAAAAAAAAAAAAAAAAAAAAAAGGTCAGATCTAGGAAAAGGCTCATCTCTGGGTGCCTCAGTTGTCTCATGTGTAAAGTGGGATTTAAAAAGCACCATGAAGTTGTAGTAAAGCTGAGATGGATGATATAAGCAAACATTTAGCACAGTACTTAGCACAGAATGCTCAGTAAATACCTTATTCCAAATTGAGAAACTGAGCTTCAGAGGACTTCAGTTCCTCATGTGATCATTACTCAGCTAAGGAGGAGAGACTGGGTTTTGAATGTAGATTGATCTGTCTTACAAAAGATTGGGATTTTCCTACTCTACTGGATGGTTTCCCTGGAAACCCACTGCCAAGCCTTTGTTATGTGCACCGCGGTTTGACTTTAGTATGTGTTCTGAGTCTTCTTTTGACTCCTGCATTTTGCTGCAATGAATTTAGGGATTTCCCCCAAGTCATTTTGCATAACCAAGGATGGCCCAGATGTTGTCTCGTCAGAGCCACCTGAAGACCATGGACATTTTCTTGGAAATTGAAACCATAGAAACTATATGTTTTTGCTTCTAACTTTTTCGTTTTCAAAAGACATTCTTGGGCCCGGCTGCAAAGTCCTATAAATTAAACTGAAATCAGCCACATTCATGATAGGGTTGTTGCAAAGCTGTAAGTGTTCTGAATTTATGACTCTGCTCACATTCAGCTGTTCACTGCTTCTGCTTCTAGGTCTTTCCATCCTGTGTGGGACAGAATTTATATTTGTGGGTAAGATCATTATAAATCTTTTATGCACCCCAAGTGCAATTTCAAATGTTTGCAAGCGTGCAGAACTAGGCCCATGAGATGTCGGCTATATTTCATGGATTATGGCTTTGTCTCAGTTGTGGGGGGAAAAATATCCCTCAAACCCAGACCCCAACACTGAACTTGGTAACTGGCCGCTAACTCTCACTGAAGAGGGAATAATTGGTGGTGAAGCTAAACTTTGGCTCTGTGGATGTTGCTTTAAAATTCTCTTCTTTTTCATGTTTTAAAAAATAAGTCCCATGAATGACCATCTTTCCAAATGTCCCTTCCAGCCTTCCAGCTGAGTTTGGTGAGAAAGGAACAATTTGTCAGCATCAGAATTTCATGTGTACTTTTGCACTAATCAGCATTGAAAGCGAGGACACAACTGAGCAGCTGGCTGGCTCTTTCCTCATTATATTTTGGAAAGTTGACCCTGAACTTTTGTGTCATCGAAGTCAAACTGCCAAAGAAATGCAGATATCTGGGGAAGTCTTTAAAAAAATTACTGTGAAAATGAAACTGTTTTTGTATCTTTTGCAAACGGACAGCTGGAGATCAGGTGCAGTCACACTGGGGGACTCTGGTTTTCCTGTCTCCGTGAGCTCTAGGGCGGCAGGGTGAGGCATCATGGCTATTCTGACCAGAAACTGGGAATCAAACCCACTTGAGTGAGGCAACCAAATTAAAAGGGAAAAGAGAATATAATGAAGTATCATTAAAAGCAAATAATGAGATAGATTTTAATATGCACAAACATTTTTTGCTGACTTGGTGCTTCGGAGCACGAGGCTGTCGATTTTGCTGTGTTGTCAGTAGGAAATGATTCCCAAATTAATCCAGGCAACAGAATCATCTGGAGGAACTTTAAAAAAAATACACATTTAGGGCCCCATCTCAGACCCATATCAGAATTGCTGTGGTCACAGCTCATGTCTCTGTTTTAAGGAGATCTGTAGACTGGTTTGGAGAACTGGAACACAGTTTTATGGTCACACTTTCTCTATATCTTTTTGAAAATATGTGCAGATTACTTTGGAGTTACCTTTTTATAGGAGAGAATTCTAGAGTAAGTTGTGCTTTAGGGATTCTCACCTCCCTTCTATACATAGAACATTGAACCCCAGAAAGGTTTGCTACTTGGTCTAAGGTTGTACAGCTGCTGGAGGCAGTCAGAATTCGAACCCAGGCCTTCAGCTGCCCCACCCAGGGATCTTTCAGTCCTGCTCTCTGATTTCTGTGGTTTCTCAGTCCTGCTCTGAAGCAGCCCAGTGGACTATAGTGAATGCAGACAAGCATTATCGAAAATTTTTCAATTTTCAAGGGAAACAGTGCTACTCAACCTCTGTCAGGCAGTGTGTGAACTACTAGTTGAGATGGTTCAGTTTCAACATTGGGTCCTGCTGTATTCCTTTTAATAACACACCTTTGCAAAGCTGGATTTTTGAAAGTGGCATAGATAAAAAGTCCCTATTGTGGAAAAATCAGTATGAAACAGGAAATGAGAGTAGCGACGTCCACTCTGAGTCTAGGGGTTGAGAAGTTGTGTGGGGCCCTAAGGATATATACAGCCATTAGTAAAGGACTATTTTAGAATGAAATAAAAATAGCCTCTTTTCTTTCAATTTGTGTATTATTTTTCAAATGGCTTCTAGCTTCCTAGGACATAAATGCTTATACCCAAAGAAGTACTTAATAAAGGGAACCATAGAAATTTCTTTTGGCACAAGGGCACTGTGAACAGATTACAGAGATGCTAAGGCACTTTGAGCAAAGAAAGTTTGAGAACTGGGTCATGCTGCCTTCCACTGCACACACTGAATTTTTACTTGGGCATTCCACAGCTTTGGCTTCTTTGGTCAAAAAAACCCAACAGATGACATCTCTTCTCTTGGTGTCATTGGCCTCACCATTTATTTCATGTTGCTTAATTGCAGGCAAATCTATTTATGAGTGTTTCAGATGACAGTAGTTTTGGTGACAGCAGCAAAATTCAAAGTTTCTCCTGAAATGAGGCCATATTCAGAGTTCTTGGAGGAAGAGGAGGTTGCTGAGAGCACGAATGAATAGAGGGCAGTTCATCTAGCCAGAATATCTGCCCTACTGCCTGTTGGTCTACCATTATAACCCCATTCCTATGACTTCTGCTGATAGTAGGGTCTTCAAGAAACTCCATAGAAATGCAGAGGTTTCTTGGCAGCCAAGTCTTGGTAAGCTTTAGTTGTTACCAAAGAGTCAGATTGGAGGACGAGGATGCAGTTTACCTGATTCTGGAGGTAGAAAATTCCAGGAGGGTCTGGGGCCCAAGGGTTGTCCCCCTAAAGGTTTGCTGAAAAATCATTACCATAAGGCAGATTAACAGGAGAAAAGGAGTACACATTTATATCATGTGTATACACGGGAACTTTCAGAATGAAGCCCAGTGAGGTACAGAAGCTTCTTGACGAAGCCCAGATGAGGTACGGAAGCTTCTTGAGGTTACAAAAAGAATGTAGACTCAGAGCATGGCCCAAAACAGGTTATGGTGGTAAATTAGGATTAGTGGCAAGACAAGTTGTGGGAAGGAAAGGAAGAGGCCTGGGTGGCAAAGGTGACCTTGGTATGTAGATAAAGCCTCTCAGGTAGCAGCCCTCAGAGAGAGTAGATGCTGTTTCTTTTCGGGCCTTTAAAGGTGTCAGACTCTCAGTTTTTCTCCTAGATCCAGGAAAGGTCTAGAAAGAGAATGCCTGGGGGAGATTCTCTACAGATGCGAATTTCCCCCACCTCAGTTGGCCTGCCCTGCAGCAGCCATTTCAAAGTATGGGGTAAAATGGTTTGATTTCCTTCAAGGAAAACTGAAATGGAAAGATGGACAGGCTGCTGAGGGAGCGGTTCTACCTACGCGTGGTTGGCTTTGTCATAGGGAAGTAGCCACATACAAGGGCCATAAAGCTGAAATAGCCACATGCCAGTGTCTGAAAGGGAAAAGCGATTGTCCTCATGAAGAGCTCGGATTCTGGAGCTAATTCAGATTTTGCCAAAAGAGCTCATTACCCTTTTTTTGTTATGTTGTTCAATAGATAAAAACAACTTTTTCCACTTACTTGCTGGTTTTTTTTTTTTTTTTTTTTTTTTCACCTAGTCTCATTTACTTCTTGCCACAACCCTTGGGAAGTAGGAGGTCAGGGTTATCCTTCCTGATCTTAACAGACAGGGACCAGAGCCAGTAGATGACTTGAGCTGAGTAAGGAGGAGAAGCAACAGGACCTTGGACTTGGGCCCTTAGTCCAGTGCTCTTTCCTCTGCCACCTCTTTATGGGTATAAGAACATGTTAAGGATGAGTGTGATTATGAACATAGAAGATGAACGAACACTGATTCTGGGCTCTCATGAAGCTAGAGGCCATCGCCCATTCCTGCAGTCACAGTCCGGGCCCTTGGTTCAGCCCCTGTGCTCCTCCAATGCCCGTTACTTTTTTTCTTGATTTTCGTTTTGTTGTTTGTTTTGAGACAGGGTCTCACTCTGTCTCTCAGGTTGGAGTGCAGTGGCACCATCTCTACTCACTGCAACTTTCACCCTCCTTGCTCAAGCCATCTTTCCGCCTCAGCCTCCCGAGTAGATAGGACTATAGGCAAACACCACCAGGCCTGGCTAATTTTAAAATTTTCTGTAGAGATGACATCTCACTGTATTGCCCAGGCTAGTCTCAAACTCCCGGGCTCAAGTAATCCACCCACCTCAGTCTCCCAAAGTGCTGGGATTACAGGCATGAGCCACTGCACCCTGCCCTTCCCCATGACTTTGACTGTTGCTATTTATTTATCACCTATTGTGTACTAAGCATATTGTGTCTTCTTTTTTAGGTTCCTTAAATACAATCTTAAAATGTGATCGTTGGCACAGAATTCAGCTTTCTGAGTTACTACATTTCCCAAAACATGAGGATGAAAGGGACGTTCTTCACAGGGGCAGGCAGTCTCTCCCAGATCCACAAGGTCCTTCCCATTTATATGCCCTACAGGTATAAAATCAAAGCAGGGGCAAAATTGTTTTGTTGTAGGAGAGATGAGCGCATGAAGGAAATGTCTGCACAATTGGAGTGCCAGGAGGACAATGAAGCCAATCCCACAGAGAGGAAGCACACAGGGTGTCTCCATGTCTCCAGTGGAATAAATCATTCGCAAGGGCTGTGGCTAATGTTTGGTCTGAACGAGGACCACACAGCTGGGACACTCTGTACTTTTGATCTGGCCTTTCAAGCTTGGGTGATGCCAGGAAATTGCATTTAATGGACTGAATGAAAGCTGCCGTATAGAAAATGAGAAGAGATTATTAGAAAAACAATAGAGGCCATTTTACCGCCCTCAGTGCCTCACACCTGTTTTTTGCGTGAGGTCCGTGAATCTGGGCTTTGGCAGGGAGACTGGGACTCCGGGGCCACAAGGCCACAGCCTGGCCAGCTTGTGGTTAGAGACTTTCTCTGCACTGCACTGGCTGTGTCAGAGAACCAAGACATACGTGCCTGCATCGTCTTCACTGGGCAAGTCATTTCAGTTGCAGGAAGCCATGCACCTGCACTTCTTTGCCTTGAAAATCACTAATCTGGGGGGAGAGTGATCAGTCAGCCTTGTCAGAGTTCAATTGTGTGGCTTTATGCTCATGGCCACACCTGACCCTTGGGCGCTGTGGGTGTATAAATAGCCTTAGAAATGGTGCTGCTCTCAAGCCCTGTCTTGCAGGACTTCACCTGTAAAGGAAAGCTTTATCTTTTCATGACAGGACTTGAGACCTTATTTCAATCAAAGAAAAGGGAGGGAAAACCATCCTACATCCCCTGAACATGGAAACATTTCAACCCTGATGACCACTGGATCTCCACAGCGGTCAGAGGGGCCTGAGGAAGAGTTTCCTTCCTTCCTCTCATTCTTCCCAGTGTGAGGCTGACACCAGGGTGGAATTTCCACAGAACTTACAGCACTGGGGGCAGGTGCAAATGCAGAAGGGTGTAGAAACAGCTGCTTTGACTGGAGAGAGGAGAAATGCTTGTTAGCTTCCTATTTCCATATGACTGCATGTCATCAGTTCTGACATGTTTCCAGGACAGAAATTCCCTCTTGTGAGAGAAGTATTGACATGAAATAGTTCCCCGTGATCAGGGCGAGTGTGCTGATCATAATAATACAGAGGTGGTTTGTTGACACCATATGAGGTGCATTGGTGCTCAGCTGTGTTTGATGCTCAAGGAACTCTTTGACATAGAGAAAGCAAGTGTCAATATCATCTCCCATTATACAGAGAGCAATGCCAAGTCTTAGAGCATTACAAAGCAGGTCAAAGAAAGGTGGAGTTGGAGCTGAAGGGCAACCAATTGATAGTGCACAGAGGCTAAGTTACATGACCAAGGTCCTTATCTGGTACAGACAGTTGACTTTTGGCATCTGTGAGTTCTGCACAGAGTACTACCTATGGATATTTACATCTTCAGATGAAGGTGTACTTGATTACTTGCTCAGCTTCATAATTTACCCTTCTTTAAAAATTACTGGGCAAATAACTACTACTATAAAAAGTCCCCCAGCCTACTCTGGATTACAATTTCTGATGAAGATCTTTTTCCCTTTCATGTGCTTGGCCAGATATGCTTAGGGTAAACATTATGAAGGTGTTTACTGATTGGCCCTGCTATTTTAGGGCATATGGAAAGTGGAATGAGCCTTTTCCCCTTCATCATATTCTAGTGGCATATAGCATATAAAAATTGAAAAGCTACATTAAGAAGACACCATTGGCTGGGCACAGTGGCTCATGCCTGTAATTCTAGGATTTTGGGAGGCCGAGGCAGGTGGATCATCAGAGGTCAGGAGTTCAAGACCCGCCTGGTCAACATGGTGAAACCCTGTCTCTACTAAAAATACAAAAATTAGCTGGGTGTGGTGGCACGTGCCTGTAGTCTCAGCTACTTGGGAGGCTGAGGCAGGAGAATCGCTTGAATCTGGTGGTGAAGGTTGCAGTGAGCTGAGATCGCGTGCGCCACTGCACTCTAGCCTGGGTGACAACGAGACTGCATCTCAAAAAAGAAAAGAAAAAAAAGAAGGCGCCATTGTAGGTACTGAAAAATGATTCAACTACACATCAGGCCTGGTCTTGGCCCTTGCTATAGAATTAATATGGAAACAGTTTGGGTGTGAAAAATATCTTAGACTGATGGACTCTGTCATTTTCCCTTCCAGGCATCAGTTCCCATGTATGCATCCGTGAAGGTAACAGTAGCTGCTAACTCCCAGTGGTTTTACACTTTAAAAGTAGATAGGCTGCCTATTTGCACAAAGGCCAGTTGGGTGTTCTTATTGCTCTCCAGTCTTCCACAAGGACGTTCAGTAATCGAGCTGGTAGATGAGAAAAGAGCTGATGATTGTGTGGGATCTGTTCACATTTCATGGGCTGCAGTGAATCACACGGTCATACTCAATTGCACGTCAGGCTGGTAAATACATTCTAGTTTGCGCCAGGCAGAAGGGGAAACAGATCAATGAACAATTAGTCAGTTTCTACTACTTCACTTTTAAAAATGAGGGCCTGGATTAGACCTCTTAAGTACCCTTTTAGATCTGAATTCAACTACTGCAAGATTCTAACATTTCTGCCCTTCAGAGCCTATGACTTTGTGTGGGCTGATCTGTGTATGGCGTCACAAAGATGAAGTATATTCTCAGCAATATGCAAAATGAACAGCACTAGAATGGTGAAACTGGACAAAAATACTTCTATCAAAATTGTTTTGTGAGCTCACACACATCAATGATCAACAAAATATTTTAAAAGGATTAAAAAATCCCAGGCAGCCATAAGGAAATAATGGGGTCCAAACTTACTATTCTGCTCTAAACAAGTAGAAAATTGAACCAACACTATCAAACAACTCTGGTCAGATCCTGGAGAATGGACTGTGGGTAACGGAAACAAATGAGGTGAACCAACAGCTGTGGATTCCCACCTGGAAGCACCTTCTCAACCTCAGTGTAGGGAGAGGATTCCAAGCAGAGAATGGTGGTGTTGCTGAGCTGAGAAGACAGAGACAAAGGCTCAAGGAGGTGGAAGTGCTGGAACTGGTGGGACAGGGTACCAGAAGGAGCCATGCAGGGAAAGAGTGCCAGAGATCTGTGCTGGTTTTCTGTTGGTTCCCTTGCTGATCACTAAAGTGAATATGCAGAGTATGAAATTCCATGATGCCAGGCAGGGAGGACTGGGAAGATGTAAACTGTGTGATTCCTAGTGCTGACATAGGTCTGGGAGATGTTCAGATTCTATCTAGCCAAAGTCAGTAGGCCTCACTGAATGCTTGGGGCATTCAGAGATACCAAATGCATCATGCCTTAGTAGTAGGACATAGCTAGCCCTAGAATAAGTGCACTTGAAAAGAACGTGTATTTTTAGTTGTTGGGTGTAGTGTTCTATGCATGCTAATTACATCACATGTTTTTGTATTGTTCACATTTCCAGTGTCTCTACTGATATTTATGGCTGCTTGTTTCATCAGTTACTGGGGGGGTGTTTTACTGTCTCTAACTGTGATTGTGAATTCATTTATTTTGCCTTTAGTTCTGCCAATTCTTAAATTTATATATTTTGAGGTTATATTATTATGTGTGTTCACATTTAGGGTTGTTATGTCTTCTTGTTGGATTGATCCTGTTGTCATAATGAAATGTACCCTTCGTCTGGTATTTCTGTGATTAGAATAGCTTTTTAAAATTAGTGTTTACATGGTATATACATATTTTTCCATTTGTTTATTTGAAACTTTCTGTTTCTTTATACTTATGTATGTTTCTTATAAGCAGCGTATAGTTGGATTGTGCTTTTTGTAAATTCAGGCTGATGATCTTTGTCTTTTACTTATGATATGCAGTGTTTTTATAGTTGAAAAAATTATTGATTATTTGACTTGAAATCTATTATCTTGTCATATGGATTTCTGTGGCATTTGAGTCAAAACATATGTTTAGGTATATTTATTAAAGCATTTAGTTTACCCTAATCAATGTAGTAGAATCATCTTTTTAAAGAATTATTATTCATTTTAAAGTCATTTGTGAAATGGAATATGCTATTATTAGATGGCATTTTATCCCTGATGATTGACAGGTGATTATACTCTCACATAAATATACACCCCTTTGCTTTGAAGCCTGTTGTTTAACTCTGTCCAATGCCTGCTCCTACCCCATGGAGTCTGCCAGTCTACTCCAGGCAGGGTGGGGTTCCTTCTGTTCTGTCTCTGCCCTCACATCTCTTCAATTACTGCATCTCATTACCTCTTGGCAGAGATCATGTCCTATCACTCATATCTCAGTCCCTGATACAGAGATGGCTCTTTTTTTTTTTTTTTTTTTTTTTTTTTTTGAGACGGAGTCTCGCTCTGTCGCCCAGGCTGGAGTGCAGTGGCCGGATCTCAGCTCACTGCAGGCTCCGCCTCCCAGGTTCACGCCATTCTCCTGCCTCAGCCTCCCGAGTAGCTGGGACTACAGGCGCCCGCCACCTCGCCCGGCTAGTTTTTTGTATTTTTGAGTAGAGACGGGGTTTCACTGTGTTAGCCAGGATGGTCTCGATCTCCTGACCTCGTGATCCGCCCGCCTCGGCCTCCCAAAGTGCTGGGATTACAGGCGTGAGCCACCGCGCCCGGCTCAGAGATGGCTCTTAACAATTTTTGCTGAATAAATGATTCACGCAGGGCAAGTTTTAGATTGACTCCAATGTCATGCGCTTTGACAGAAGGAGTA
Organism: Theropithecus gelada; assembly: GCF_003255815.1. Taxonomy (NCBI): domain Eukaryota; kingdom Metazoa; phylum Chordata; class Mammalia; order Primates; family Cercopithecidae; genus Theropithecus; species Theropithecus gelada. The sequence goes on along the minus strand of NC_037681.1, from coordinate 28,679,566 downwards.
TTAAAGGTCTGCTAAGGTGAGGAGAGGCCTTAGAAGGTCTAAGACGATCCTGAATTTCTCATTCCTCAAAGAGCTTTTAAGAAATTTGGGTCAAGCCAGGGATTGGACTGCTCTCTTTTGTTGACTCAAGTTCGTAGGTGAGGTCAAGAATCAAATCAGTCTCTTCTTTTGTAGTAATAGACAATTAGTTTGGGAAAGACTTTTTTTCATGAGTCTTTCCCATCATTTATCAATTTTAAAGTCTATGAATAGCTTTGAATACAAAATTGCATGTGAAAATCCTTGTGTCTACTATTGAATAATTGACTAGTCTGTCACTCACAGCTCCTGAATGAGGGTTCCTGTCTAATTGCACCTGCCAGTTACTGATTGCACCTGCAATTAGGCAATTGTGGGGGCAGTTTTTGTGTTTCTGTTTAATTGCCTGGGCCAAAATGGAGAGTACCTTTTATAAATCCGGCCTATTATCTCATTGTGAGCCTTTGCAAATATAAGGTGACCCCTGGAAGAGATGGAGAAAATACATAGTTTTATTTGCTGCACACCAATTAATGTCAGTAATCTAGTGCCAACATTCCTATACTTTTATGGTTTAGTAAGAAATATACATATATTGGAATCCATCAATACCCCGGAATATCATTTATACTTCAATTTGCTACTATTTTATTATGATGCACATATCAAAAGTAGTTCCAATTCCTAAAAAGTTTCCATATACGTTGTACTTGTTAGAGAACTTTTTCAAGTGATTACTGAGGTTCTGTTGTTCATGAGGAAGAATGTAAGACCCTTTTGTTTTTGCCATTTTGGTCTTATTTACTGTATGGCAGATGCAGAGGTGTGCTGTTCAGATTCCCTTTAAAAAATGGACTTGCTGGCTAGGCATGGTGACTCACACCTATAATCCCAGTACTTTGGGAGACCTAGATGGGGAGATTGCTTCAGTCCAGGAGTTCAGGACCACAATGGTCAACACAGTGAGACAGCTAAATTTTAAAATTAGCTGGGCGTGGTGGCTTACACTCGTAGTCCCAGCTACTTAGGGGGCTGAGGTGGGAGGATTACTTGAGCCCTGGAAGTTGAGGCTGCAGTGAGCTATGATTGCACCATTATACTCTAGCCTGGTGATCAACAGAGCAAGATCTCAAATTAAAAAAAGAAAAAAAAGAAAGAAAGAAAGAAAGAAAAGGACTTGCTTCCTGAGGCATAGAGTGTGGTTAACTCACAGCCTCCAGCTGCAGCTGCTGGGAGGTTTGCCTTAGCTTTGCTGAGTCATGCTGTTCTCAGGGCTGCCCTACCCGTTGCCCCTGCAAAGTGGTGGTAACAAGAAGGAACCGACTCTGCCTCACATGGGGCTCCTCAAAGACAACCTTAGCCCTGGATCTCCCTGGCAGAGACTTTGTTTCATCATTTGTTATTGCCCTCTGCCAGCTCCCCTGCCCAATCCTGCGTCCTCCCTTTTCTTTCTTAATAGGTGTTGGTCTCTAACAAAGCAAATCGACTCTCAACCTCCATCTGGGCATCTGCTTCCTGGAGAATCCAATCTGCAACCACCATCAAGTAGAGATAAATTAGGAATAGCTCAGAGGATGTTTATTTTATTGAATTATTTCAGACCCAAGGCTTCTCTCCAAAAACTGTTTTCAAGGAAATCTATTTTTCTGTGAGATTATATAAGAATTGCCTCTTTTCTATTTCTTTGTTTTCATTCTTTTTTCTCACCACCAATATCAAGGGATATGATGTGTAAAATGATTGAAAGAATGCATGTTAGTTTAGAAACTAAATTTCAAAGGATTTAGGTTTCTACTTAAATGATAATTATTACTATTTATAGAGATGAACTCCACACATTTCTAAGTGAAATAGAAGTTAGCTCTAAATAAGTACTACAAGTTGGAAGAGACAGGTTACGTTATTATATCATCAAAACAATGTGGCTTTCATTTTATAAACCTTATTAAGTTTGTGTGCCTTTTCATATTAGCATTTATTACTATGCTAGATAATGTTACGTGGTGAAACTTGTACTTTCTGTCTGCCAAAATCTACATTACAAAATCTACATAAGCACCATTGTACATAGTGTTTTCACACTCCCAACAAATATTAATATTTGGGACTTGAGAATAAGAAGCTGGAATTCCTGAGAATTCTAGAGAATACCTAAAATTGTAAGTTAGTTTTATATTTTAGTAATATTTTATGTAAGTATTTTAAATTAATTATGAGTGATCATACTAATAAATAGTAAATCATTTTTAATAGGGCTATAATAAAACTTTCAGAAACTTTCTGCAAACAAAATATATAATAGCAAATGCATGATTTATTATGATTATGAAGTGATGTATTGCTGACAAGATGAAATATTTTGATAACTGCAAGAGTGCAAGAGTGGTCTCTTTTTGATAGAACCATTTGATAATAAAAAACATTAAGAGAACTTGAACACAAAATATACACCAAATAAAAATTATTTAAAAGTGGAAAGATATTATCAAAATATTAAATATCTAAAAGTTGCCATTCTTAAAAATAACATTTTAAAACACTCAAAACATCAACTGCCATGTGCAATAGTTTTGATCCATGTTTTATTACAAATATCCAAGATGCAGACAATTTTTTCTATTTCATGTTGATTTTTTCTATTTCATGTTGAGTTGGTCGAATTATAAATGTGCCTCCAAAAGCACCCTCAATTTGGTTATTCGGGGGCATGTTGCTTGTCTCCTATTTTAGCAGTGAAAATATTTTTTCTACTGGTCCTGGTTTTGGTTTTGCCTTTGAAAGCCATATTACTTTTGCTAATTTGAATTTTATATCAATTTCTGATTTCTTGTAGAAGTATTCCACATTGATGTTTTATCTTTGCATTTCTCCTAGTAAAGTATTCACAAAAAACTGTAGCCTCTAGTAAATATTCAAACATTGGAAAATGTTAGAGAATATCTTGGGGTATTATTCCAATAATGTAACACTTGGGTCTCCCAGCATGGTTAACAAAACTAGACAGAATCATGGCAGTGTTGCCAATTTAAGGATTTATCTTGCTTCCAAAACTTGTTATTTCTTGGAAGACCACTCATAGGATTTGTGTAAAGTATACTCTGTGTATAAAGGTATTAATATTTATTTTGTTGGTAACAATGACACACCATTAGTAGCAGACAGGGCCAGAACACACTCTTACAGTAACAGCTATGGGCAAAACCAACTGATTACATTACCCTGCTTCTCAGTTCTTTGCCCTGGCCTGATTTCCAGAAAGTTGGACCCTAACGTTGGACTCTAACATAAGACATTTTCTGCTCTTGTTTTTCAACTTGAATCAGTGGCTTCCATTGAACCGATAATGTCTTGATGGTTAACTCTATTTCTTGTAGGAGCATTATGATAGTTCCTCCAGTTTTCCTGTTTTCACAACTTATTTTTCTTAGACTTTGGATTCAGAAATACATACATTCCCTGAGCAAAGCAGGAAAGGACTCCTGCATAGAAACATTGATGGTTGTCTTTGGTTGAGTGATGGAGTTTGTTAGGAATTCCAGCAGGAGAAGACGACTGGGTTTTTCTTGCTTGATGCTCTGCGATGATGAGAAAGTGCTCCTGCAAACATTGGAGGTATTTACGGACAGGGGAAACGGTGTCTCTGCACCTCTTTGCACCTCAGCTGGGCTTGTGACAATCACAATTAATGCTACCTTATGATGCCAAAGCAGCTAAGAGTAAAATTCTTGTTCTTTTTTGGTCAACAAAACTAATTAAAAAACAATCCAAAGGGTTGGGCTAGAAAGGGGAGTGGGAGGGTTAGCAAATTGACAGTACCAAGGAGAATTGCTCTGACAGAGGAAGCATTCAGCAGAAACCCTTGTCAATGCTGCAGGGAAGAAAGGAAGAATTTGGCAATTTGGTGAGATGGGGTAGCAAGGACTGTTAGAGGCTCAAACCCTAGGCATTTGCCCTTTCATGGTCCAAGCTTTTCCTGAACCGACACAGTGTCCTCCCAGCACAAGAGGAAAAAGGAAGATGATGAGTGAGTCCACACTGAAAACTAATTCCTGAGGTGAGAGCTGCAAGGTACGGAACACTCCTTACCCAAGGCATGACTCACTTAACCTCATCCCACACAAACAAGAGCCTGCCCGGCAAGGCCCTCCTAAAGGGTTGAGAAAATATTCTCCTTTGATGTAACATACAACATACATGGGTCAGTAAAAGAAAAGGCAACTTCTCCTGAGCTCCACAGACATTGTCTTATTATAGCTCAAGTGTGACCTCATAGTCACGTGCTTGCCTACCAGGCCGACCCTCCAAAAAGGTTCTGATTGCCCACGTGTGTGTGCGATTTTTATATGTTAGGAAATTGAATTTTTGAAACCCAGTACCCCAAAAGATACTGAGGAAAATGTTATCTCCGTGAGTTGGATGAATGGCGCTCTGGAACGGATATATTCTTTTTTCTGCCGTGGGTCTTGGAGCTTTTCCTCATCATTCTGAAACCAAATGTCATTGGAATCTTCTGGTAGGTAAATGTATTTTTGCACATTTAGATCTCATCCTACAGTCACACATTTACAAAATCAACATGTATATATGAGGTAAGGCTGATATTCATTTTAAAGTGGTTTGTTGGCCCATTAATATGAAGTTATCTGAGTCAATACACTGTAATTATGAGTCACATACATGGGTTGGTAGAATATATATTAGACAGTTGATTAAATTACCCCAAATATAACAGGCTAATTTGCCATATACTGTATTATAGTGATGTAGTATTGGAGGTGATGATATGTTTGTGAACATGTAGAAAGCACATTTTTTGCTTGCAACTAGTAATTTACTGCTCACTCAAATGCCATAAATACTGGTTTTAGCAAGGGAGAAATCATGGACTTTATCTCTGGTCTAAACTGTGACTTGAATTTTAGACCAGAAGGCATTTTCTATCTTTGCAAATTATAGTCTAACTGGTTACTTTCATAAGTCCACCCAGGCTGTAACTTTCCAGAGAAACAGGGCCAGGAGAACTGGACCCTGGTGCTGGCTCTGGGGTGAATTTGTCCTGTGGCTCTGAGCCCAGCACTTGGCCTTCCTGGGCCTCTGCTTTGTCTGCTGGTGTTCAGATATCTCTGTGATCCTTCCAGTTCATCAATTTTGCAGTTCTCTGATCTGAATTCCGTCTTGGAGCAAACATCTCATGCCCTAGAAGATGAGCTTCTGTGATCCCAAGCCTTATCCCACATAATGTTTAAGATGCGACAACAGGAAAAGAGGCTATCTGTAAATAAGCCACACCAGCCTGGCCCAGGGCCATTTTGTATCTGAGGCACATTCATGTAAATTATCTAACCAGACATTTACAAGTGTGTTTTCCAAACAACCTGTAACACACTGGGTAGCTCGCTTTGCACCATTGTTTTTCCCAGTTCATGGGAATACTAATAAACACAGAAGCCCCTGGAACAGACACCTGCAGGGGCTTCCTCTCAGCCTTGGCTGTTTCCTGAGGCAGAAGAGCAGTGGCTAGTTTCTTGGCAGGAGTCTAGTGTCTCCTGCCCTTTCCTATCCTGGCCTCCAGAGAATGGTGTTCTCTGCAATGCGGTGTGAGCCAGGCCTGGGAGGGGCAGCTGGTCTGGACTGTGGATGCTGCCGACCTCTGGGGTCCAAAGAGGAAGACTCAAAATAGAACACATGCTTTATTCCAAAAGTCCATTTGTTGAGTGCCAAACCAGTTAAAAGTGGATTTTTAAAACAGATTATCTCTGACATATGATAGTTTCTAAGTGATTATATAGAACCACAAAGCCATCCATCTGTTCATTTATTTGACAAATATTTATTGAGCACCTGCTAACGTCAGGTCCTCTGCTCAGTGATAGCCACAGAGGTTAAGAAGGGAGGGCCAGCCCCTGCTGCAAGGGTTAATTTCACGTGCCAACATGACTGGGCCATCTCACCCAGAAGCTTGGCCAAACACCAGTCCAGATGCTGCTGTGAAGGTATTTTTAGATAAGATTAACATTTAGATCAGTAGACTTTGAGGAAAGCAGATGACCCTCTGCAGTGTGGGTGGGCCTCATCCAATCAGTCGAAGCCTTTAAGAGAGAGAAAAAAAAAACAACCCTGAGGTCTTCAGAGGAAGGGGGAATTCTGTCCCCAGAAGGCCTTTAGACTCAAGCTGTGACGTCAGCACTTCCCTGGGTCTGTCTTGAGATCTTACCAGCCTCCAAATCACATGAGCCAATTCCTTAAAACCTCTCTCTCTCTCTCCCATCCTATTTGTCCCGCTTTTCTGGGGATCTAATACACCTGCCCTCACAGAGCTTGCCATCCGGAGAGGGAACAGAGAACTGAAGGCAGGTGTAGCAGGGATGGTGAGGTTTAGACACTCACGCAGGTGTCCTGGATGAGTGACACCTGGGAAGAACGAGCAGCAATTAACCACGCCCCACAGAGGGGAGCAATTTCCAGACAGAGGGAACAACACGGGGAAGATCTGGAAGACCAAGGAGACCAGGGTGCCCAGCAAAGCAAGAAGCAGAGGAGGGAGGAGCAAGCAGCTCTGGAATCCCTAGCTCAAGCCCGCACTCCCTCGGTTTCTCCTTTGAATGTGCGCCTGGGCTTCTGAGGGTGATAAGTAACTGGTCCCTCTCAATACTAATGAAAACCACCGTACTAATAAAAATAGCTCCTGTTAACAGAACAAATGATCCTCTGCCAAGCTGTTCTAGGGACTTTACAAGCATTGCCTCATTTAATCCTAGGAAGTATAGGGGGTCGTCTCTTTTTAATGAGTGAGGAAACAGGTCTAGCGAGGTAAAGTGACCTCTCCAAGCCAGTCACCGGCTGAGCTGAGGTTAAGAATGCAGGGGGTCTCTCCGGCTGCAGAGCTGGGGCTTTAATGGACTGGTGCACTTTGCTGCTCTGTTTCTTCCGCTGCAGTTTCTGTGCTGAGTGGTGCCGGCCGGCTCTGCAGCCACAAGGGCACCTGAGGTCCCACCCCTCTGTTAAATCCAGTTTCTCATCTGATTCTTGCAAGGACCCCACCAAGTAGGAGGGACTGCTGGTTTCATTCCCCATCTCACAAGTGAAGAAGCCGAGGCCCAGAGAACGGCACGTGGCGGGTGCCGGGGCCCAGGGCGGATGCTCACTGCGCCTGCGCTGGCTGTGTTTCCCACCCCCAGGCTGCTGCTGTCCCTGCCGAATCTTGCTGTGTGCGTTGAGATCAGAAAATGGGCATTTTTTCTCAGTTCCTCAGGCTCCAAGGTGCTGGCAACACGGGAAGGAGGTAAGTTGCCACCAATGGGACAAACACACTTTTCCCAGTTCTGCGTGAAGGAGGTCAAATCGCCACCGGTGGAATGAACACGCTTTTCACGGTTCTGTCCCTTCCAGCCTGCTGAGGATGTGGCTGCCAGGTCTGTTTTGGGGCATTTTCTTCCCTCTCACTGTGCAGTTTCCCTCGCTATGGGTTCAGCTCACCATCCTTCTGGAGCCGCCCCTGCTGGTCCTTCCCTCTGGTCTGTCCTTCACATCAGCTTTTCTTGGTTGGAAGTGCCCTTTGACCCAGTGCTCGTGTGGTTTGATGCTTTCCAAAGTCTCAGCTGTGGCGAGTTTCTTCTCCCTCCCTCAGGGCTTTTTGAGGGCTCCCCAGGGTCTAGCTCAGAGCCTGGCACACGGAGGGAGGTGGAGTTTGTGTTTGTGATTTAATGTAATTAATATGATTGAAAACATGGTTCGGTCAAATTTGGAAATGCCCCAGTCTCCTAATAGTGTTTCAAAGGGAGGCGGGCAGGGAGGCCCTTGGGGCCTAGTGAAGTACCCCCAGTGGAATACTTCCAGGACCCTGCTGTGCGGGTCCCTGATTCTTGTCCAAAGCACAATAGGGAGTTTAGTGGGTGTGATAATGGCCCTGTGATTCAGAGGCTCAGTTTGAACACAAGCAATTTCCTCTATTCAGTTCCCCACCAGGGAGGTTTCCTGGTGAGAACGTGGAGTTTGTTTGATAACGCCTATCTTGATTTAGTACCTTTTTATTCAAACCCCGCGCAAGGAGCCTGAGCTCACAACTCCTCTCTTCCGAAAAGACTGCTGAGGCGCACCTGGATTTCTTTTGCAGCATTTGTAGAAAGGAGCCTAGCCACGGTCATTGCTATGTGGAATTGTGCGATAGGGCAGGAAAGAAGGACTGATTGTGTGCTTTGATGGCCGTGCAAGGAGGAAACAACATCCGGGGGCTCATCACTGCTGTGGACTGAGCTGCGTCCCTTGCAGCCCATCCGTTGACGTCCCAGCCCGCAATATGACTGTGTTTGGAGATAGGGCATGTAGGAGGCAATTAAGGTTAAATGAAGAGTTAAGGGTAGGGCCTTCATCCTCCAGGACTGGTGTCCTTATAAGAAGAGATGCCAGGGCTGTCTTTCCATGCATGCACAGAGGAAAGGCCACATGAGGCCACAGGGAGAAGGTGGCTGTCTATAAGACAAGATGTCAGACCTTACCAGAAACCAAACTTGATAAGCCACCCATCTGTGGTATTTTGTTATGGCAGCCAGGACGAACAAACACGGTCAGTAATCATTCTTCTTGGGACAGTTGGACAGAACTTGTGAAACTAGAGGAGCAGTGAGAAAAGAAAGAAGTCATTGGTGTCACTTGTCTATGTATTTTTGGCAACCCTGAGACCCTGGGGTTCTCATCCTGGAACTTTTATAACTGTGGATTGCTAATCTGGAGATGGTCCGTGAACCCTCAGGCCAGGCCTTCATGTGAGACAGGGAGATGGAGGCACAGGGTGTGGATGAGACTCCAGGCAGCCGTGGGCACTACCTGCCAGGGCTAGCTCCTTCCACTGCCCCCATGAAGGGCCAGCCCTTGAGTCATTGTTTGGCCTCAAATGAGCCAACTCTGAGTGTAGATTCAGAAAACCATCTGTAGCTTCAGTCCTCAATGACCTGAAGTCACGTGGAAAGGACAAATAATGATTCTGCAGCTCACGTTTGTCAGGATTTTAGCTCACATTGACAGAGTGCTTTAGAATGCACTGAATGCCTTTCTTCCACACCATCCATTTAGCTCCCCCAGAATCCTCTGTAGCTAGACAGGGGTGGACGATGCAGTCACTCAGGTCTGTCCTGCTCCCAAGTCACTCACATTGCCGCATATTGCCTCCCACTTGGCACTAGGCTTTGTTAGACACACTGTCCTCTCCTATGAGGCCAAATCCTCATGTCTGAGTGAAACAACCTTCTAACCTGTTCTGCCTGCACATCGGTCACTGGCCGCATCCATCGGCCCCGGAGTTCAGTTACTCCTGTGGACATTCCTGCATCATCTGTTGTGCCTCAGGGACCAGGTGGGAAGGTGCTTCCAGAGCCACAGTGCTGAGCCAGGTGTGTTTTCCCTCAGGGAGCTAAAAGGGCCCACATAGCGCAGTGGGATATGGATTCCAGCTGCCGGGAGCTGGGGGCTTCTCAGGGAAGAGGCAGCGTAGGAATTGGTCCTTGAGGAATAGCAGAATCTGAACAGCAATGGAGGAGAGACCAGAAGGTGAGAGTCCAGGAGGGGCACAGCATGGGCCGTGCCCAGAGGGTGAGGGACCCCGTGGGGCCCTGAATTGCTGGATCCTCTCGGATTGGTTCACGGAGTGAAGGACGTGGGGCCTGGGCTTTCCTGTTCAACTGCAAAGAGGTTGAGCAGCATGGCAGCACTACAGCCCCTCTGCCCCTCCAGCCCCCTCCAGTCATGCTCTCCCCTCTGCCCACAGTCCCTCTCTCCTGCTCTTCCTGTTTCAATGTCTTTTTTTTTTTTTTAAATTTAGTTTTATTTTGTTTTTAGAGACAGGGTCTTGCTCTCATCCAGGTTGGAGTGCAGTGACGTGATCATAACTCATTGCAGCCTTGACCTCCATGGGCTTAAGCAATCCTCCTGCCTCAGCCTCCAGAGTAGCAGTGACCACAGGTGTGTACCAGCACACCTGGCAACATTTTTTTTTTTGTTTGTTTGGTTTTTTTTTTTTTTTTTTTTGTACAGACAGAGTTTTTTTATGTTGCCCAGGCTGGTCTCAAACTCCTGGTCTTGAGTGATCCTCCCACCTTGGCCTCCCAAAGCATAAGCCACCATGCCTGGTCTCTGTTTCAATCTTAATCCCAAAGCCTTGTCCGTCCCCTGTAGCCAGGAGCTCTTCTCTGCATCTCCAAGTTGGGATAAATTAGTGCCACTGCTCTGCACTTACATCCACTGAACATTTCCCACACTTCTGATGTGGCAAATGCCAATTACACAGTCAGGGTGCACGGGCCAAACAAGCTCGGCTGAACAGAACCTGTTTAGGTAGAGAGTGGGTATAAAAAGTAACTTGAAGGAACTATAATTCTGGCATCTTACAGGTACCGAATCCCAAAATGGATTTAAGGGCAACAGCAGCGTATGAAACAGTTGGGGTGAATGAACAAAACACAGCAAAGCAAATCGCCTCATGGCATTAGTGTCAGACAGAACCGAGTGCACGTTCGGGTTCTTTTGCTTATTAACAAGAAGACTGTGAGAAACTTCTCTTTGTAGCCTTAGTTTTTTTTTACTTCATGGAATTCTTGGGTGTAGAGTGCCCGGCCACAGCTCCCTAAATGGATCTCTTCCTACACGGATGGGCTGCTGTCTGTGTCTGCAGTGCCAGGATGCCTTCTTTCTGGCGCCTCCAGACGGTGACCTAAACCAGCCTGTGAACTGTGCTCAGTTATGTGGGGAACGTCCTGGAGCCAGTTATGTCTGGTGCACCGGCTGCTGGCCCAACTGTGATGAGGTTAAATATAACATCGATGACTTCACGGGAGCCTGCTGGAGCGGCTGTGCCTCCTGGCATGGCGCCTCCTCTGCCCACCGTCCTGTCCACTGGGCAGTGAGCAGCCAGCCAGCAGGTGCAGCTCCTCATCTGCGGAGCCTCTAAAGGACCATCCTGTTCTGAGATGTCGGGATTCCCCCACAGGCTAACAGGAGAAGGCAGACATCAGAACTGTGGTTGCCATTTCTTCCCTTATTTCGAGCCCAAGTGTGTGGGCATCTCATCACATATGTTCCAAAGAGTGGTGTGGGCCTTCCGTGAGGGTTAGAAATGGCCCGGTCCAGGGCAGTCCTGGGGCTTGGGTATGGTGGTGGATGGCAGGGCTGGAACCAGAACTGGGTTTCCAGCCTCCTGGTCCTGTGCTGGCCAAGGCCCAGTGCCAGGGCAGTCCCACCTTGATGGCACCATTACTCACCCTTAGAGTTCGCGACACAAACTCAGGGCCTCGTCCTTGTTGCTGCCAGTGTCCTGTGGCAGGAGGAGGGACACGGAATAGGCTCATGGGCAACTTCCTTCCTGGGAGACAGTTTTGAACAAGCTCAGCTGACCGAGAAGAGTCCCCAATGTGGTTCTTGGGGCTGAAATAAGTAAAATAATCCCCACCACTAGCCACAGGGGAAAAAAAAAAACAAAAAACAAAAAACAACCCAGGCAAAATACCCATTACAAAATCTAAAACCCTCCTTTGTTGAAAACGATACTCCTGCTGTTGCTGTTCAAGGTCCACCTGTGTACCGCTCGGGGCCCACCGAGCACTTGCCTTCATTTTCTCCTTCATTTACGGACTCGGTTCACACACACAGCTCACAAACCCAGGTCGTCTAGGGCCCTGGATGATGGAGTCTGCAGAATAAACCCCACCTTCTCCTAGTTGCTACCACTCACCACACCCTCCTGTCCTTATCTTTATTCGACTCAAGAGACCAGCACTTACCGGGCAAGGTGCATAGGTTGGTACCACTGGCTTTTGGGCTTCTGTGATGTGCGAGTCTGGGTTCTGCAATTAGAGTCTAACTTCCGAGAGGGTGGAGATTTCTTTCTGTATCCACATCCCACAGCATCCCAATGAAGAGGGGTTTTATGAAATCTTTATTTAATGGTTTAATGATAATTATATAATAAACAAGGAACTTTAAAACAAAACAAAACAGTGGTGCTGTATACATGATGCAGTTTTACCCGAGGAAAAGAAGCTTTATTTCTAGTGAGGAAAATAGTGTAATAGCCACAGCTACCATTTAATGTGACACACTTGTGATCTCTGATAATCTCAACAATCCTGCAAGATATGGATGATTGTCCCATTTTAAAGATGAGAAATCTGAATTTCACACAGAGTAGCAAATGCAGTGAGTTGTTGCATGTCTTCAGACTCCAAAGCCTGTGCTCTTTCCCTGAAGCCATGCTACATATTTCAATCTTTGTGTTCATTTACATTTAGATTTAATGTAGAAGATCAATGCACACATAATTATGGTGCATACAGAAGCACAGATAGAAAAGCTAGATCTTATTCTCATGGGAAGGACACACACTCAGGGAGGGTGGTTAGCAAGTCAAGAGAGTAAATGACAAGCACTAAATGAGAAGGACAGAGAATGTGTGTTGTGTAGAATAGTTTTGTTGAATACTTGTGCTTTCTTTTTTTTTTTTTTTTTTTATTTTGAGAAAGAATCTCACTTTGTTGCCCAGACTGGTTTTGAACTCTAGGCCTCAATCGATCCTCCCACCTCAGTCTCCTAAAGTGCTGGGATTACAGGTGTGAACCACCGTGCCTGGAATCTGTGCTTCTCTCTAAAACTAGTGGTGCAGCTAGAACCTGGTGCCAGGAATGTGTGCCAGAACTGGATTTTCACGTTCCTGCTCTCTTGCAGGCAATTTTGACCTAGTGATTGTATAGTTTTATCTCAGAAATATGGCTATTACAACTTGCTCCACCCCATTCAGCTTGATTATTTCAATTTTAGCTAATTGAACAAATCATTTTGAGAGAACTGATGGATACAGCTCTTGCTTTGGGAGTGGTGGGGTGCGGATGCTTGACCCAGGCTGAGCCAAGCCAGCATAATGAGAGACAGCACCCATTATATTTGCTGCTTTTCCTAAACTCTGATTCTAACAAAAAGGCAGGATAACACTAATAATTAGGGCATCCACTTTTAGTAAATGAAATACCCTCCCTAAGAGCTCTACGCGTCAAAATCTTGGGAGTTGGAGGTCACACACCTGCACATCCTAATGAGATTCATTAACACCGGGAGACTAAGGCGGTTTGCAAAGGGACGTTGTTGTGGCTATTCTCTCCCTTGACGAAGGGGTGGCTTTGTTGCTTTGCCTTCCTTCTGTCCATGTCTATCATTAAAATAGAAGTGGAGGCAGGGGCTGGAGGGAGAAACCCTCCACTAACTGCTTCCTGGAACTTGAAGAGGCTCAGCTGTTCCATGGACAAAAATGAATTCAGCACGTGGCACATGGCTGGATGGATATTCCTCACGACTTGGAGAGACTGCCAATTCAAGCGGAGTCTGAATCCTTCTAGAGGCACAGAACACTCAGGGAATGGTGGTGGCTGTTCTGACAGCATGTTCCTCTTTAGTGTGAGTCTTTGAGAAGAGTGCACGCTCCCCGCAGCTGGTGTGAATGTGCTTCAAACATTGCTCTCCACCCACGAGGATGCATGGGACCCACTAGGGCATGTGACTGTGACCACATCACACACGGCCAAAGAACATAAACCATTGGAACAAGCTGGGTGGTTCGCAGGCATGGAGTATATGGTTTGTGTTGTCTATGTTGAGGCTGTGACAGCGCACCTCCATCTACCCAGCACTGTTAGAAGGTGTTCAGCCAAAGCCACCTATCTGGCCTTTGTGGATCTGATTGAGTTTGCCAAGTTAATACGGGAATGTCCTGATATTACCGTGTATGGGATTCCCATAATATCAAAGATTTTCAGTTCAAGGGATGGCAGTGGAGTGCAGCAGACAGACAATGCTGTTACTCACACTTTTTGTTGAACAAGCTTTCAGGGAGCTGTTAGTCTTTTGACTGCTGTTGTTTTTCCCTCCTATTTGTTTCTTTTTGTAATAAAAATAGTTTAAAAGTAATATATGTTCATGGCAGAAAGTGTGAAAAGTTTGGAAAACTATGAAAAAATCCAAGAAAAAGTTATTTATGATCCCACCATCAAGAAGGGAACAACCATAATGAATGTTTCGGTTTATTTATTTCTAGTCTCTTGAAGAGAGAGTTTACTAAGCTGTGTATGTGTGTGTGTAAATCATTTTTACTATGGCTACAATTGTATTATTGATTTAATTTTGAGTCCTGTTTTTGAGTAAGCCTCCGTATATTGTTGAGCAACTTTGCCAACATATTTTTTTTTTTCTGGTTTAAAACATATTTTTTTTTTTTCTGGTTTAAAATACCACTTTGCCGACCACATGTTTATTTTGAGGGGAATTGAAAAACAAACCTACCTTGATGGAAGCTTTAGTTCGAATGTAAACTAGCAAACTAGCATAGTTATTTTAAAGTAACTTCTTTTTTTTTTTTTTTTTTTGGCCTAGGGAGAGGCTATTTGTTTTTGCTTACATGACATAAAATGTGTTATCCTTTGTAGCTTTTTTTGGCAGGTGAGCAGGGAGATGCAAGATTGTGAAATCCCATTTTTATTTTATTTGATGATCCTCATGGATGAAATTCTCAAATCGGTGTATTTTTTTCGGATAAATGCATTACTCTTCCCCAAATCTAAACTTTATTTGCATTTCTCAATGAAACTCTCCTCATCTTATTTTCTGTTCTTCATCAAATTGTTTTCTTTCTTTAGAAAAGTGATCTTTGTAGAACATACATTTCATTTATCATGTAACATGTCTAAAACCCAGGTATGGCTTCTAAAACCCAGTAGAAGGGCGCACCTGCTCCCTCACCTTCTCCTGTGATACTTGACAGCCTTTTTCTCTCTTCTCCCTTACACACTTTTGGCTAGAGCATGTTTCCAAGCATGTGTGTCCCAACCCAGAAGCCTTGGTTTAAGGCTTTCGTTATAACGAATGAGCAGTGAGCATATTCAAGGCCGTGCAATTAGATCTCAAAATAGCAACTTTAGATTTTTAAAAATAAAAGATACCCTTCCAATGGAAAGACATGATTCCAAATACACCTACGGTATAACATTTCTACATTAGTAAAAAAAAATTAAAGATACAATTAAAGAAGTATTGGCAAAGAGAAATAGAAAGTAGTGCAATTTAGACAGGAGCTAGCTCAAATAGAAAAAACAATTGACCAGAGATTAAAACATTGCAAATGACCAGAGAAGAATTTTCCCTTCTCCAGAAACACCTGCATAATGAATGCTAAGTAATGAGAAAAAGACAAAATAAGCCCCAGGATTAATCAGCTTTTATCTCTTTATTATAAAATAACACATGCATTGAAATAGAGTTTCCATAATAGGAGGCTTGTAGTCAGCATGATCATACGTCCTGACTTGCCCAGCATAGTCTCAGTTCTCGCCTCAAGTCCTTGAATAATTATTAATGGCAGTGTCTTTCACTCTCGACATGGAGCAGTTTGGACATTGAGTTATATGGTCCTCTGTAATAGCAAGACCGAAATGTTTGTGATATGAAAAATAATTAATGAATATACTGGTTTCATACAAAGTGTTTGGAATGTAGGTGGAATGGCAAAAGAAAAATCAACGTGTAACATCAACAGCTCAGGTCTGCAGTAACATTGAAAGGTTGACTGAGTGAGGATTTCAGCAGAGCGTGGGGTATAGAGCGGGGTGTAAATGAAGAAGAAGAACAACTTGTATGATTATGATGTATTCCATTTATAGGGCAATAGACTTTGCATATACCCACACTCATGTGGTTTCCTTCGACTTTGGGTGGCCTGGGAGGAGGCGATATTAAGTTGACAGTGATGGAGGAGATGCCAGCCGACTCTCTGGTTTTGGTGGTGCCACACTGAAATTGCCCTTACTGGTTCTGGATGGGTGGAAATGAAAACAGACTGGAGCACGTTCAAAGAAGGATTGGGGTTGTCAGAGACAAAAGTCTGTTGGGAGATTGTTAGGTAACAAAATCTCATGTCAATATTGACTCACAACTAATGGATACCAATAGCTCTAGCTTTGAAAACAACTTAGGGTCCCACTTTTCGTGAAGATACTCAGATTCATGGAAAAAGGACCAAACCCAGAAAAGTAGCTCCTCGTGGGAGTATTTTCAGGTGATGGGACTGGTCATCAGGAAGAGGATGGCTGGTACGCAAACTCGGTGAATGTGTCTGTTGGAAAATTAAATTGTTTCTGTAGAATTTTTCTTATTTATTTTTGCTCTCTATTATCCAGTCAGCTAATCAGTCTTTTTTTCTCCACCTACAGAAGTAGTTGAAACAAAAAGGACATTGAAGTGCAGAGGGTTAACATTCACATGTTTACATGTGGGAGAGGGTATCAATTAGTTGTTGTCCAAGATAAGCAATTGTCCAAGTGACTGGAGTGTCAGTTACTACTAACTGGGAAGGGTTTTACTTTCCACTGGCGGATAGATAGGTTCAATTATCCGAATTTACTGTGTTTGGAAATGACTTCCTGGCAAGTGACCCAGTGATGCTTGCATTCATCCCAAAAAGAGCTTATATCCCTGGCAGTTTGCTACTTGATACTCTGGAGGAGAAATCAGGACAGACTGACACTGTGGATTCACTGGTGACTCAGTTTCTCTTTCTGAGTCATCCAGGAAGACTGCCTGAGAGGAAGGGAATGAGAGTGCAAAAGGGGGCATGAGGAAATGCATTCTGAAAGAAGGAATGTGGACCCATCGCTGTTTAGAGAGAGCAGTAGGAGAAAGATTGAAAATGTCGAAGGAGAAGTTTCTGAGGTTTCGTCATACAGTGTACAATGGAAACCATTTTCTGGGTCTCTCCACAAAATCCTTAGCAGAATTTCTACCTTCCCCAATGGGATACTGGGGAAAAATGGAACTTGGTCTTGTTTTCTTGTTTCACTTTACCAGCAGCAAGGATGGTGAGGCCTTAGGTCTGTTTCTTAATCTGCATGAGGAGGCAGAGTTGTAGGAGGATGGGTTGGGAAGTTCAAATGAGCAAATGTATTTGGACTTATTAAAGCTCTGCATAGAGCTTATCCTAGCTTTTGGTTCTGCTGCCTGTTGACCATGTCATTGCCAGTCTCACTGGTAGAGTCTTCAGGCTCTTTTCCTTCTTGGGCTAAAGTAAGCCTGCTGCAGAATCGAGGGAACTCTGAGGTCCAGGCCCTGATGGCAACCGTAGTCTCTTCACTAGACAGTTCAATTGTTCTTCTGATTCTATTTTCATGAATCACTCTCCGTCAAAGCAGATTTTAGTACAATAGTTCAAGGTGGTCTATTTTACAAGTTTTAGAAGAAAGTTGAATGAGAATAAGCTGTAATAAGTAATATCAAATTTAGTTTTAAATTTCATGTTAATCCAAACAAGTAGAACTGATTTTCTTAAGACATGAATCAAATTGTTTTACTCTTCAAATTAATGAGTTGATTAATAGACATTTTTGTCTATGCCTTACAATATGAAATTTCTTGTTATCAGATTGTACTAAGCTTCTGAATTTTCTAGGTAACGCCTTGGAGGTAGAAATTTTGCTAAGGATTTTGTAGAGAGACCCAGAAAATGGTTTCCATTGTTCATTGTGTGATGAAACCTCAAAAACTTCTCCTTCAACACTTCCAATCTTTCTCCTGGTGCTCTCGTTAAACAGTGATGGGTCCACATTGTTTGTTTGAGAATGGATTTCCTCATGCCCCCTTTTTCACCCTCATTCCCCTCCTCTCAGGCAGCCGCTGCATTTGGCCAGCCTGCACCTCCTCCTTCTTCTGGGTCTCTCCCTTGCATCTAGTCACTCTACTTTTTATATAAAACAATTCAGTTCTTTATTGACTTTTCAGTGTACTTCCTTCCAGCCTTCACCTTTGCTCCCCGTCTGTCTCAGAAAACAGAGGGTCATCCTTGGGACTCACTGTCTTGAGACTGGAAATGGAGTACTTAAAATAATGAAGTGGTTTTTGTTTGTTTTGTTTTGTTTTGTTTTGTTGAGACGGAGTTTTGCTCTTGTTGCCCAGGCTGGAGTGCAATGGTGCGATCTCAGCTCACTGCCACCTCCGCCTCCTAGGTTCAAGTCATTCTCCTGCTTCAGCCGCTCGAGTAGCTTGGATTACAAGCACCTGCCACCATGCCCAGCTAATATTTTTTGTATTTTTAGTAGAGACAGTGTTTTGCCATGTTGGCCAGGCTGGTCTTGAACTCCTGGCCTCAAGTGATCTGCCTGCCTCGGCCTCCCAAAGTGCTGGGATTACAAGCATGCCACCATACCCGGCCAATAATGAAGAATTTTTAAAAAATTCCTCTTATAATAAAATGACTTAATGACATCTGTTGACCCCCAGGACTGAGTAGCCATTTGTCCCAAACATCACAAAACGTAAAATTCTATGGAATAAGAAAACCCTAATTGACATTGCAATTTTAAAACATTTTATTTATAAAAAGAACGGAGAAGGGTTTATAACTGTTATTTACTTTCCTGGCCTTTGATAGATTGTTTTTTTCTAGTTTCTTCTGGTGGTTTACAAAATTGTTTTTTTAATATTTCTAAGTGCCCCGAGTTAACAACTGTCTTGTAAATAATATCTCCTATCAAAAGAAGGTTGGGGAAATAGAGAAAGAGGGGAGGGAAGAAGAGAATTATAGGCTTACAACACTTAGCATTTAAATGACTCATAATTGAAATACCAGCCAGGTGTGGTGGGTCACACCTGTAATCTCAGTACTTTGGGAGGCTCAGGTAGGTGGATTGCTTCACCCCAGGGGTTTGAGATCAGCCTGGGTAACATGGTGAAAACCCACCTCTACAAAAAATAGAAAAATAAGCTGGGCGTGGTGGCGCGCACCTGTAGTCCCAGCTACTCAGGAGGCTGAGATGGGAGGATCGCTTGATTCTGGGAGGTGGAGGTTACAATGAGCCATGATTGTGTCACTACACTTCAGCCTGGGCAACAGAGCAAGACCCTATCTCAAACAAAACAAAACAAAACAACCATAATTGAAATACCTCATGCACTATGTGATAGCAAAATTTATGGAGGTCAGTACCTCCTGTCCTTATGCAGGACTCAGTCTTGTGCTATGTGAGGTCACACAGTGGAATGGTTTACAGGGTTCAAGAATGAAACTCCAGAGTTTGGATAGCTCTTCGAACACTTAATGGCTTGTAACTCTCAGTTAATTACTTAACATCTCTCCTCCTCAGTTTCTTAAAAATGAAGATGACAGAATTACCAAGTTGTATGGCTTCAATGGGAAAATAGATTAAAATGCTTAGAAACATGTCCAGCACATTGTAAATACTTAATAAATGTCAGCTGTCATTATTTCTATTATAGGATACAGCTTTAATGATATTTTCACAAGGCAAACCAAATGACATGCTTCATAAGGCAGAACTGAAACGACAAGCACGAGGTATACATTATCTCCAGGTTTCTTGAATAATTCTGGAACAGAGCCAGGCAGGGCACCTGCCAGTGGTGGAGCATGGGTTTAAGATATGTTTGAAAGCATGGGCAGGGCCCTGCACTGTGGAATTATTTGCTTCAGTCTGGCATACCTTGATCTGTGAAAGTCACTCTGCAGCGCCTATCCCTGTCTTGACATAATCAACAAAGATTTGAATGTCCACTACCCACCATGCTCTTCTTCAGTGTGGCAGACACAGAAGTGGTCAACACCTGTGACATCTCATCTCAGCTCTCTTGTCACTTGCATTCTGGCAGGGGGTTTGTGGAGACAGCAAACAGATGACTATGAAGTCTGTAAATCTTTTGTGTTTTATAAATTTATGCTGTTTTTATTGAACTTTTTATTTTCAAACAATTGTAGATTCCCATGCAGTTGTAAGAAACAATACAGAAAGATCTCATGTACCCTTGACACAAAACATACATTTTAGTTTCTCTGGGATTAATGCCCTACACTACAATTGCTGGGTGCATGGTAGGTGCAAGTTTAGTTTTATAAAAAACTGCCAAACTGTTTTCCAGTGTGACTGTACAGCTTTACATTCTTACCAGCAATGCACGAGTGATCCAGTTTCCCCACATTCTCTCCAGTATTTGGTGTTGTCACTATTTTTTTTTAAAACTATTCTAATGGGTAAGTAGTGATATTTCATTATGATTTTATTTTGCATTCCCCTGATGGATAATGATGTTAAGCATCTTTTCATGTACTTACTTGCCATCTGTATATTGGTTACAGTGAAATATTTGTTCATGACTTTTGTACATTTTCTAATTGGATTTTTTCCCAGTCAGTAGTTTGTCTTTTTATCCTCTTAACAAGGCCTTTTACAGAGCAAAATTTGTACTTTCGATGACATCCATGTTTACCATTTTTTTCCTTTATAGATCATGCTTTTTGTGTCTCATCTAAGAGATCTTTGCTTAGCCCAACATCCTAAAATTTTCTCTTATATTTTTCTATACATTACATAGCTCTGTTTTTACATTTAAACCTGCGATCTATTTGGAGTTAATTTTTTGTATAAGGTGTGAAGTTTAGGTTGAAGATGCTGTGGAAATATACTTGATTTTTGCGTGCTTATATTTTATCTTGAGACTTGCATATTAGTTATAGAAGATTTTTGGAGATACTTTGGAATTTTCTTCTATAGATGGCCAATTACTCCAGCACCATTTGTTTAAAAAGCTACCCTTCCTCCATTGAATTGCTCCTGCACCTTTGTCAAAAATCAGTTGGGCATATTTGTGTGTATCTGTTTCTCTGTTTACTGTTGTGTTCCCTAGACTTATATGTCTTCCCTTCAACCAATACCACACAGTCATGATTACTGTGGTTATAAAATGTCTTGAAGTTGTGTCAACTAATTATTTTCACTTCATATTTTTTTTCAAATATTTTAGCCATTATAGTTCCTTTGCATTTTCATATAAATTTTTAAATAATCTTATCTATATCTACCACAAAATCTTGCTACAGTTTTGATAGCAATTGCATTTATCCTTTATATCAATTTGGGGAGGACTGACATCTTTACTGTGTCGGATCTTCCAATCCATGAACATGGTATGTCTTTCTATATATTTACATCTTCCTTAATTTCTTTAATCACTTTTTGGTAGTTTTCAGCCAACAAGTCTTTTATATATTTTGCTATATTTTCAACTAACAATATCTTATGTTTTGAGCAGTTGTTAATAATATTTTTAATTTCAGCATCCACATGTTCATTGATAGCATACAGAAATATATTTGATTTTGATTATTTATCTTGCATCTTGCAACCCTGTTGAGCTGATTAATTCTAGAACTTTATTTGAGATTCTTCTGGATTTTTACATAGATAATTATACTATCTGCAAATATGGATAGTTTTATTTCTTCCTTTTTAATCTGTATGACTTTATTTTATTTCCTTGCTTTATTCATTGGCTGCCAATATTATGTTGAAGAAGAGTTGTGAGAGTGGACACACTGGCCTTGTTCCCAGTCTTAGAGAAAAAAACGTTGTCTGTCAACATTAAGTATAATGCTAGCTTTTGCGTTTTTAAAAACAGATTTTCTTTGTCAAATTGAGGACGTTTTCTTCTATTCTTATTGTACTGAGAGATTTTTATCATAAATAGATGTTGAATTTTGTTAAATGATACTTCTGCATTGATTGATACAATCTTGGAATTTCTCTAGATTGTTAGTATGGCAGATTACATTGACTAATTTTTGAATGTTGAACATTCATGCATTCTGGTCATGTATATCTGGAATAATTGGTTATGGTATCATAATTGGTTATGGTATATAATTTTCTTTATATATTGATGATTTCTATTTCCTAATATTTTGTTAAAGGTTTTTTACACCTATGTTCAAGAGGAATATTGATTCGTAGTTTCCTTTTTTCCTACTATTTTTGTATGGCTTTGTTATCAGGATAGTAGTAATAGCTCCATAAAATGAGTTGAAAAGTATTCTCCTCATTTTATTTTCTGGAATAGATTGTATATAATTGATTTTAGTTATTTTTAACCACTTGGAAGAATTTTCTGGTGAAACTATCTGGGTTTAGATATTTCTACTTTTGAAGTTTT
The DNA here is from genome assembly GCF_003255815.1 of Theropithecus gelada. Taxonomy (NCBI): domain Eukaryota; kingdom Metazoa; phylum Chordata; class Mammalia; order Primates; family Cercopithecidae; genus Theropithecus; species Theropithecus gelada. The sequence continues at coordinate 28,657,534 of NC_037681.1, read as the reverse complement.
AAAATTACATATTTAATTTCCCTAATAGTTCTAGTGCTATTTAAAGTATGTATTTGATATTGAGTGAATTACAGTTGTTTGTGCTTTTTCAGGAATCGGTTCATTTTATCTAAGATTCTGCAGAGTTTGGAGTGATGTGTCCAGTTTCATTACTGACATCAATTATTTATGTCTTCTGTCTTGCTAGAGGCTTGGTAAATTGTATTGTTCTTTTCAAATGACTGTTTCTTTGCTTCGTTAATTTTCTGTATTGTTTTCTGCTTTCAATATCATGGATTTCTGCTCCAACCTTTAGTATTTCCTTCCCTTTCCTTGTTTTGAGTTTATTTTTCTCTTTCCTTTTTAGATTCCTGAGGTGAAAGCATGTATTATTGGGTTGAGGCTTTTTCTCCTTTACCATGTAAGCATTGAGTACTCTAAATTTTTCTTCAGCACTGCTCCAGCTATGTTCCACAAATTCCAATATGCTGCATTTCCATTTTATTCAGTTGTTTCTGTTTTAACTTTCTTTGAGATTTCCTCTTTGACACATGGGTTATTTAGAAGTCTGCTGTTTAGTTTCCAAGTTTTTAATATTTTTCTGTTATATTTCTGTTATTGATTTCTGTTCTGGTTCTCTTGTGGCTGGGTTTATGCTTCAGAATATGATCTGTGTTGTTATTATATGAGAATTCCTAGGAAGTATTTGTTTTCTGCTGTTTTGGGCCGGAGTATTGTATAAATGTCTATTAGATACTTTTGATTAATAGTGTTATAGTTCTTATATATCCATAAAGATGTTCTGTCTAGTTCTAGCAACTGTCAAGAAAGAAGTGTTAAAGTTTTTGGCTATCTATTTTTCTCCTTTCAGTTTGATCAATTCTTGCTTCACATATTTCACAACTTTATTGTTTGATGCCCACACATTTTTTATTTGTATATCTTTTGGTGAATTAACCGTTTGCTCATTGTATAATGCCCCTCTATGTTCTTGGTAGTTTTATTAGCTCTAAAATCTACTTTTCCTTTGTCTTTTCTTTTTTTCTTTTTTTTTTTGACAGTCTTGCTCTGTCTCCTAGACTGGAGTGCAGGGGTGTGATCTCGGTTCGCTGCAACCTCTGCCTCCCAGGTTCAAGTGATTCTTCCGACTCATCCTCCTGAGTAGCTGGGATTACAGGTGTGAGCCATCATGCCTGGTGTAAAATTTACTTTATTTAATATTAATATAGCCACATCTGCTTACTTTTAAAGTTAATGTTTGCATGGCATATTGTTATTTCCATTCCTTAATTTCCAATTTACCTCTGTCATTATAGCTTACACACTGATGTAGCTTCAGCAACTGCTGCCTCAATTCTCAAATATCCAGGCTAGCTTGGTGGCCCCTTTGTCCATGGGTCATTTATTTAATCCACTCTGCCAATCTCTGCTTTTAATTAGTGTTTTTAAACCATTTACATTTAATGTAATTATTCATAGTTTAAGACTGATATCTGCTATTTTATTTTTTGTCTTCTCCTTATTTTTTGTCTTCTCCTTATTTTTTGTTTCTTCTTTGTTCCTTTCTTGTCTTGTTTTTTCTCTTCTCTTTAACATTTTTTAGATGTCCTTTTGATTAATTTATAGTTTTTGAGTGTATCTCTTTGTATGAACATTGTAGTTATTGCTTAAATATAACCTTTTACATTTATAACACAGGCTACTGGTGTTGACATTTTATCAGTTCAAGTGAAGTATAGAAATCTTACCCATTATCCTTCCCTATTCATAATATAATTGTCATAAATATATTTTCCTACATATATTTATAACAAGGATATGAGATAACATAATTTTTGTTTTAACTATCAACCATGAATTAGGAAACTCAAGAAGAAAGGGAAATGTGTTTATTCATATTTTCACTCTTTTTAAAATGAATTTCATAAAATCTAGATTGACAAATTTGGAAATAAAATTTCCAGTTCAAACACTCTATAACAAATTTCTTCTGAATAATTACAATGATGCCTGTACCCTATTTGATCTACGTACAGTTATCTTTTTGAGAAGTCTCTTTTCCAGATCTGCACAGATGTAGTAAAATGACTTTTGCTGTATCTCAACATTTCTTCATCCCGCCTCTCTTTTTTAGAGATGTTGCCTGACATATTAAGTAGCTCTATTTGCAAGGGAAATGTGTTTAAATGCAACTGTCATATCTGCTGCCATTGGAAAAACATGGGTTATTCTATTTGAATTGTTAATGATGTTTTTAAATCTAATGTACATTTACCAACTGATAGTGATGACCAAGATGAGACCTGAACTGTAGGATGGAATTCTGGCACATTAGATTATTTGAACTTTTTTTTTTTTTTTGAATCTGATGTCTATTGTCTGGTGTGTGATGAGGACATCTCTGAACTTCATCATTCACAGATAATTCTGTGATTTTTACAATAACGATACTCAGGTTCAGCTGGAAAACATTTGAAAACACTATCCCAAACCTCAGTGTCTCTCATTACATCTATTGGAGTGTACAAGTTGATCATTTTTCAGTGTTTCTGCCTGAATAAATCAAAGTCATCAACCTTTCTCCCTTTGGGTTTAGTCAGTTACCTTTGCTGATTCTTTGATGGCAGCACATGCAGATACAGAATCAACTGAGTTCAGTGATATGTGGAAAGGTGGCCGGCATACCCATTCTCACCATCTCCTGTGTGAGAGGCAGCCAGGATGACCCCATGTGAGGAGCTGTCCTTGCTCAAACACCATGCCCTGCAGAGTGAGTGGCTCTCCTCTACTCCACAACTGCTGGGGAGTAGATTTTCCCATTTCTGGAGCCAACATCCTTGAGCCACTAGAGGACACCAAGTGCCATGATTAATTGCATTTTCTCCTTTCCTCAATGTCTACCCTGGATTTGAGGAAAAACCAAGGTTGAGTTTTATTGTACAACATCAGTGAATAAATAGATAAAGAAAATATGGTAAATATACACTTTAAAATACTATTCAGCTCTAAGAATAGTACTAAATCTTACCCCATTTGTAGCAACATGGATGGAACGGAAGGTTATCATATTAAGTGAAATAAGTTAGGCACAGGGATATTGCATGTTCTCATTCATATGTGGAAACTAAAAAAGTTGATTTCATGGATGTAGACAGTAAAATGATAGAGGTTGAGAAGTGTAGGGGGGATGAAGAAGGGTTTGTTAGCGGGTATTAACATACAGTTAGAATAAGTTCTAGTGTTCAATAGCACAGTAAGGTGAATATAGATAACAACTCTGTGTGTGTGTGTATATGTGTATATATATGTGTGTGTATGTGTGTGTGTGTATATATATATATAAAAAATTATTATTTGAGATGGAGTCTCGCTCTGTTGCCTAGGTTGGAGTGCAGTGGCATGATTTTGACTCACTGCAATCTCCGCCTCCTGGATTCAAGAGATTCTCCTGCCTCAGCCTCCCAAGTAACTGGGATTATAGACATGCCACCATGCCTAATTTTCTCTTTTTAGTGGAGACAGGGTTTCTCACCATATTGGCCAGGCTGGTCTCGAACTCATGACCTTAAGTGTTCCACCTGCCTTGGCCTCCCAAAGTGCTGGGATTACAGGCATGAGTCACTATGCCTAGTCACAATATACTGTATATTTCCTAATAGGTAGAAGAAAAGATTTGAAATGTTTCCGACACACACAAATGATAAATGTTCAAGGTGAAGGATATGTTAATTACCCTGATTCGATCACTGCACTTTGCATGTGTGTATCAAAGTATCACATATACCCCATAAATATGTACAATTATGATGTACCAATAAGCACACACACAATAAACCTGCTGTATGCCTTTGTGAACCAAATTGGAAATAGAGATTAAGAAGCATACTTCTAGGATAAAACCAGAATGGCAACTTGAAGGTCCCCGAAGAGAAACTTGGCTTTGAACCAGCTTCTGCATTTTTCTACTTCCATATAATGTGATGATAACATTTCCCTCCCATGATTATGTGAGGATTGAGTGTAAAAGCTGACACTTACTACATGATGACGCATCACTAGTACCGCCTGAAGACCTTTAGTGTCCACAGCAACTGACACGTGTTGAACACACTCGTATTTAATTTGATTGAACAGACCTGGAGCCTACCTTACTGACACAGGGGCCTTCTTAACAGGGGGCTTTCAGGATGTCCCCTGACATTTTATAGTGATTTATATATTTTAAAATATGAACCTATAGTTATTGCCTTAAAATATTTTCAATAAAACAAGCACAAAATAGTCTTTTTTTTTTTTTTTGCAACTGTGGCCTATTCATTTGTCAGGTTATTTGTGAGTCAGCTCACAAATAATAATTCACAAATTAGCTCACAAATAATTCACAAATCAGCTCACAATTAATAATTCACAAATTAGCTAACAAATAATAAACAAGCTATGAATCCATACATGCATAGAATATGAATGTAGTAATTCTTTAAAGAAAAGATTCTTAAAGTTAGAAAGGACCTTAGTCTTTTCTCTTAAGCCATCTCTAATTTGAAGCAGGAATTAGAATCTGTCATTTTCGGGCACTGCTTCAATACGTGCTTCATTCTTGTATTCATTCACTCAGTGAGTATTGACTGTGCATGGACCATATCCACGTGATTTGTTAGGCACTGGGTGAAAAGGTCCCTAAGTAATTTAAAATCATGTAAAAGTGCATTTAAAGCAGGCAGGACCTACCCTGAGTGTTGTCACGTCCAACACTTGTTGCCTGCTTATTCTATGCTGGGAAGTGTTCCAAGTTGGTTACCTGGACTCATTCATTTGATTTTCATAACAAATTGGGGAGCAGGGTATTTGGAGTGCTGAACTCTCCCCATGCCTGTTCTACAGCTGAGGAAGGGAAGACTCGGAGCAATTCACTACAACAGAGTTCCCACCCAGGCAGTCTGAATCCAGAATCTGGGCTTTTAATGAGGATGCCATAGAAGATGCTAGCACATAGTGAAGAAGTACCCAGTTCATCAAAGGGGGCTGGGGGCTGTGAGCTATCACAGCTTGCTTCTTATAAGGTGGCAGCCGGAAGCCAGGTATGGGGAACACGCCTTCTATGAACAGGACATTGGCCTTGGGCAGTTCATGAATGTATTCCTGAAAAATAAGAAAACACAAAACGAAACACTTCTAAATGTTATAAAAAGAGGGGAAGAAGGGAGTGGGCACAAGGAGCCCACAGAACAGTACCCCGTGGGGAGATAGAGAGCAGTCAGTGAGAATGGCAGGTTCTCTTTCTCATTTCTGTGACGATGTCATTGAGACATATGCTCCAGCCGTTTCCTTTCCTGCCGTTTGCCAAGATCCACCCGCTCCACCCTCCGGCCCCCACGCAGGCTGTTCTCTCCGCTGACACCCTCACCCTCCTAGCCTGGCGACACTGCCCTCCTCTCAGGGCCATTTCCTGGGGAGCAGACCCTGGCCCCCGACTGTGTGGATCCCTCTACTGCACATTTTCCTACTATCTGCAGGTTTTCCCTCCTAGCACTCCCTGTAACTGTCATGAAGTCACTATTTAGACTAAGTGCCTGTTAATCGACTGACTGGTTCTTCCTCCTGATTCTGACTCTATGAGGACAAGCGCTGTCTCTCTTTTGTTGACCACTGCTCACCTGTTACCTAGGATAAGGCCAAGTTCAAAGTAAGTGCCTGCTGTCAGTTGGAATGTGGCCCCTCTGCCCATCCCACCAAAAAAACACACAAAAAAACAAAAAAAACACAAAACAAAACAAAACAAAATGAAATAACAAGAAAAAGAAAAACAGATATGTTAGAGTCCTAAACCCTGGCACCTTAGAATATGACCTTATTTGGATATGAGGTGTTTATACCAAGTTAAGGTAAGGGCATTGGAGTGGCCCCAATCCAGGATGACTAGTGTCCTTCTAAAAAGGGGAAATCTGAATACAGGCACACACACAGGAGGGGGCCGTGTGAAGATGAAGGCTGAGATCTGGGTGATGCTTCTACAAGCCCAGGAACACTGAAGGCGGCCAGTAAAGCACTGGAGCTGGGGGAGAGGCCCAGGACAGAGTCTCCTTCACAGCCTGAGAGGGAACTCACCCTGCCCACACCTTGATCTTGGACGTTTGGCCTCCAGATCATGAGATGGTGCCTGTCTGTTGTTAACCACCCAGTTTGTGGGACGTTGTTGTAGCAGCCCTAGCCAGGCAGCACAGTGTCTTCTAACTATTTATGGGATGCCAGAAGGAAGAAATGACGGGGGGAATCACTCAGCCCTTCCCTTTACTTGGAATAAGGGTGCATAGTCAATGTTTGTTGCTAACGCAATGCTTAGCACGTGCCATGTTTGTTTGTTTGTTTGCTTTATTTCTCCTTCGAAACCAGAAGAGTTTAATTAACTTTAGCTCTCAAAAAACCCAAAAGGATGTCTAACCTCCACAACGTTTTGATTATTTTTCACCCTGCTGGTTTTCTGACCCGAGAGAAGGAAGCAGAAAAAAGATTGTGGTGTCTCCTGAGACCATGTGTGACACCAGGTATAATCATCAAATCTCAAAAATCACATATCGTAGAACCAGCATGCAACTGTAAGGGGAAAATATGAGTCATCCAAGCATTTGCGATGATCTTGTCATGCACGGATTGGTACCTGGCAGGCTTAGTTTTCTCTAGGATTTCTGCCACCAACTGTCACTACATACTTTTCAATTTGCGCTTCCCCATCACTGCCAAGAATGAAGTACCTCCGTGCGACTTGTAATTACCGAACTGCTCCCACCGCCCCCTCCCCAAATCCCTGGAGGTTAAATTTGCACATTTTGACAAAGTAATTTCTTGATTTTGTTTTCTGTAGGAATCATTGAGGGTTTCCTGAACGAGTGCTATTATAAACAGAGAGTCAGTGTCAACACCAGAAAGTGCTTTCTCCTCTGGCAGTTTAATTGTTCTCCTGATTTCCATGCTTTTCACTCTTTCTGAAATGTGACGCTTTCTCTACATCTTGTACAAACACAGGTATGAAAACATTGGGCTGGTTTATAAATTAGAGCTAAAGTCTAGTTAAATTGCAAAGGTGATTTTTGCAAATAGATTCATAGCTTCTTTAAAGCCAGCTTCGAGGTTTCCCAGGCATTCCTGAATGGCTTGAGATTGATGTTCCAGGAGGCAGAACATCGAGGGAAGGCAGAGGATTCTCTAAAATGTTATTCAGTGGACCTGAGCACTCAATGCCACTTGAAATGTTAGTTCATCGTTGGCCCTTAGGCCAATGGCACAAGTACCTCGGCTGCACTGGGCCTGCCTTTCTGCTACATTAACGTGCTTTATGGTTCATAACGAGCCTTGGTAATTGGAGTCCATGTAGCCACTGTGAGTTCACCTCTTGTCCAAGACACAGCCATGTCTCTTGACCCCCTGACCTCCCACTCTCTGAGTTCTTTCTTTGCCACCTACATCTGTTCTGTATCTTCAGATTCCCACCTCTGGCTTTTCCCTGGATTCTTGATCTCAGCCTGTCAGCACATTTAAATATAAACCATCCTTAAAACAATACAACAAAACAAAATCCTTTTAATAAGCCTCCTCCTTGAAGGACAGCCCTCTTCTCTCATTTCCTTTCTTGCAAAAGCCTGCACAATGGACACTTCTCATCTTCTCTTTCTCACTTTCCATTCACATTGGCTACTACCCTGCCACCTCCCTGTATGTGCTCTCATTAAAGTAACCACTGTTTCTCTAATTTCCAAACTAGGAGGCTGTGGCTTCCCATCCTCTTTGACTTCTGAAGCACCTGACAGTGTTGACTGAGCAGCTGTGTGCTGAGCTAAGCCCAGGGAGTTTGGTAGCTAGAAAAGGGACAAATGGGTATCCAAGGTCAATGAATGGTTCCGAGGTCAAGTATAATTCCCTGCTGGGAATCACTGGCAGATTCAACTTCATCTCTTTTCCCCTGACTGGCGGTTAATTTTAGGATTTGTACTCATATCTTTCTCTTCTCTTCTTCATTTTCTTCTCTCATCTTCTCTACTTACTTATTTGTTCTTCCTGGGTGACACCATCATTCTTTTTTCCAGCTTCAAGTATACCTTGACTTCCAAATCTTTATTTTTACTAAAGCTGTTGGCTGAACTCTAAACCTATATTTTCAAATGCTCATTGGACATAACTCCAGTAAAGTCTTATAGGCATTTCAACTTAACACACAAAAGGAACTTGATAATATCTTCAAGTTTGTTCCTCTATTTATATTCCTTTTTTGTTCGAGATGGGGTCTCACTCTGTTGCCCAGGCTGGAGTGCAGTGGCACGATCTTCACTCCCTGTAACCTCTACCTCCCAGGTTCAAGTGATCCTCCTGCCTCAGCCTCCCAAAGTGCTGGGATTACAGGCATGAGCCACCATGCCCAGCTCCTCTCCTTATATTATTCATTTCAGACAAATGGCAGTGCCACTTTCCAGTATTCTAAGCTAGAATCTTGCATATTTCCCCAATTTTTCTTCTATTTTATTTCTTACCTTCAATGTCATTAAGTTTGGTCAATTTTTCCTCATACACAACTCTTTAAAAAATTCATTGTTGCTTTTCCATTTGCACTGCCATAGTTTTGGTTTTGCCCTTAGCATCTGATATGATTTAGCTCTGTGTCTCCACCCAGATCTCATGTTGAATTGTAATCCCCATGTGTCGGGGGAGAGACCAGGTGATTGGATCATGGGGGCGGATTTCCCCCTTGCTGTTCTTGTGATAGTGAATGAGCTCTCCTGAGATCTGATGGTTTAAAAGTGTGGCACTTTCCCCTTCACTCTCTCTGTCTCCTGCTGCCTTGTGAAGATATGCCTTGCTTCCCCTTTACCTTCAGCCATGATTGTAAGTTTCCTGAGGCCTCCCTAGCCATGCAGAACTGTGAGTCAATTAAACCTCTTTTCTTTATAAATTACCCAGTCTCAGGTAGTTCTTTATAGCAGTGTGAGAACAAACTAATACACCATCTCTAAGGCCTGATAACCAAAATCTAGCCCAGCACTTTTTTTCTTCAAGGAAGTGCAAATCCCTTGGGCATCTTGTCCAAATGTGGATCTTGACGTCGAAGGTCTGTGTGGGGCTTGAGATTCTGCAATCTGACAAGCTTCTAAGGGCTGCTTCTTGTTCCTGGACCTCACCCTGAACAGCAGCGACCTCAACAACTACTACCCTTATCTCAGGCGTCATTCCCTCTGCCTTACCACTCGCCCACCCTCTATTCCCACTCCAGCCTCCACACTGCACACTGCTCCTGCACTCCCAAGTCATTCTCTATAATCATGACAATCTTCTAAATTCTTAAAGTGGAAATATGATAATGTCACTGTCCTGTGTTAACAGCTTTAATGGGGGATCCATAGCCTTCAGGATAAAGGAAAGGCTGCTTGATAGGAGATGCAGGGTGACTTCGATTATCTGAAATCCACCTGCGAATCCACCTGCATCTTATCCCCCATGCCCTCTTAGTCTGCAGAAAATGTATGCACTTTTTTCACTTTTTTTTTTTTTTTTTTAGAGAAAAGGATCAAATAATGTGTTGGATTCTCAAGAGTGTTATTTAGCTTTGAGAAAGAGAAATTACCACAGTCCTTTCTGCATTACGAAATTTTATAGATGAGGAAACATTAGCCCACATAGATTAGACAAATTCCCTGAATTTATAAAACCCAGACAGTGCTAGAGACTAGACTAGACCTTGAATCTTTGGGACTCTCGTCCAGTACTGTTTGCACTGAATCATGAAACACCATCCTTCCTTCGCAAGGTGAGATGGGGTCAAGGTGAGGTGTGACAATGAGGAAGTGTGGCAAGTTAAAGCAGCAACAAAGCTATGTGCCTCAGCTTCCGGGGTTCTTCCTCCTTCAATATTTCACTTCAGGGGAAGATGTGGCGGTGCTTAGATGCTAACAGAAAGAACCAGGAGACACAGAGCTGGTGTGGCAATGCAGAAAAGGCCCGTGGATTGTGACTGGAAGAGGTGACCAGGAGTGCCAAGTGTCAAGGTGGTAGCCTGTAAGCCACAGGGGGAGGAATATAGCTTTGTAGCCTGGTGAAGAGGGGACAGGGCTGGTGACACGTCCAAGGAGTCATATTGGTTGCTTTCCAATATTTTGCTGCACTGATGAAGTGACAGGGAAGTGAGTTTCTGCCCAGCATTGAGGAATCGCTCACAATTCCGTTGTGCAGGAATGAGAGAAGATGCACTCTGTTGTGGGAAGTGTTGCTCCAGGACTCCAGCCGAGTTTCCGTGACTATAGAGCATGGATATGGGGGACGTAATTCCTCCACAGTACAGGAGACTGGATCAGATGACCTTGGGTTCCTCCTTCTGCCCCCATTGCCAAGACCATATGTGCTTAACTGAGGGAGCTGTGAATAAGGGGTGCTTCCCTCATGGCCAATTCAGGGCTCATAGATGTAGGTGAGGAGGTACCATGGATGACATCCAGGATCAGGGAGGGCATTTTTAACCAGGCTGCCTCCCCTGAATCTGCTCTAAAGATGTGACTATTTTCTCCTTATGATTTTATAGGATCTTTTATGGCTAACTCATCTTATAGATTAAGCCAGAGGTTGTCAAAAATGTTTCTGTAGAGGATTAGAAAGTAAATTGTAGCCTTTGTGGGCCATAAATTTTCTGTGTTAACAACCACATTGTTGTACACAAAAGCAGCCCACAAACAATCTGTGAATGGATGGGTACGGCTGGGTGTCAATAAAACTTTATTTAGTTTTAAACAAAACAGAAGGCAGGTAGAGTTTGGTCCAAGGGATATACAGAGCAATTTGGCTTTGTATTTAATTTGATACATTGGTTGAAAAACAGAAAATGGATTCTGCATGTATTGATTTTCTAGAATGTGCATCTGACTATATATATGTGTTTATTTGTATGATCTTTGTAAGTCCTAGAAATTAAAAAGGCTTCCATGTGAGTGCTAGTTTAGGTTTTGGCTAATGTATTAAAACATTGCCTCAATGTTTGGTCAGTCTTGGTCAAGAGGACAAGGGCTACTTCTAGTTCCTGCAAGAGGTTTCAAAACCTGCCAGCATGGGGAAGGGAGGGATATATGTTCACTTTCAAAGCTGTAAATTTACTATCAGGATTATTCGTCTTTAAAGACACTGATTTATCTTTCGGGGACATTTAAAAAATGTCAAAATAAATAGCACTTGACATTTAAAAAAATAGTTAGTATTGAGCACTCAGAGAGGGTGAGTAGGAGAAGCATCTGGACATGTGAAGGCTGGGTTCCTGGTACTGCCGTTCATTACTCTTTTTGGAATGATGGCAAAAGGTGGCCACCACTACATCTTTGGATCTGTTTAATCTCCAGCTGTGAATATGTGATCAATCATCTCTTGGACAACAAAAGATGTTTCCCAGGACGCGCAATGATTTCCATGTGGTTGCGAGGGCTTTATGTATGTGCGGTTCTGACAGGGGTCAGCCCTGATGATGTCATCTCTCGACTTGGCGTGACTTACAGGGAGCATGATTCAATGGCCTGCAAAGGAGATGCTGCACTTACCACTTCTACTATTGACTTTAACTAACTTACTGTCTTGGGTGTGTTGTGCCCCAGTTTTCTTCCTAATAGAAATGAGAAATAATACTTACCAGTTTGCAAAGCTCCCTGAAATTTCAAGTGTTACATACTATCAAAGTGAAAATTATTATAATCCCTTCTCAGTTGCTGCCTTCTATTTACAAACAGCTGACTTCTTCCTCCCACTTCTGGATGAGACATAGAACCAGCACCCAAAGCAAACTCAAAAGTCTTTAAAGGAAACGTGTGTTCCATGGAACATGGAAAATTAGGAGTGCAAATTTCAGAGTGTAAGGTAACCGAGGTTACCTGCTGCAGACGTTTCAGGCTATTTGGCTAAAATACCTTCATGGATGGTGATGTATAGGGTGAATTTAACTCAGCAAATAAACACTTTTCAATTCAAATGTGAAACTAGGGAGCTATCTAAGGCAAAACCATTTTTGAAGAATCCTTATTCTCTGTAGTTTCTTGGAATTAAAATTTCTTGAAATAATTTTATTTTATTTTTATCCATTTTAAAGCATATCATTGCAAGTACATAAAATCCACCTTTAGAATCCCCACTTCCACCATTTTCAAAATGGATAGGGCTGGCTGAGCACTGGCATGACATTTGTGGGGGTTTTCTAAGTTGCATTCTGTCATGTGCTTGGTGAAATATGGCAAAGCATATGGACGGTGGGTGATTCATCTCCATGTAAGATTTCCTGGGAAAAGCTGGGATGCATTCAGTTTGCAGAATTTCCCCCATGGTAACCCACTGAAGCTTTTGCCTTAATAAAATAGAAGTATTTGCTCCTTCTGATTTTCAAGTGAATGATCCCCGGTGTGCTTTTTAAATGAATGTTTTTCTCATGTTTTGACTTTGTGTGACCCCCATCTCATTTTCCAGTCTTATCATGAGGGCATCACCCAATTCAGGCAGCTGGAAGGGGCCTTTTAGTTTATATGTTCAGTAGAGGTGTTGGGGGCCAATATCGAGTCTCTTGCAGTTATAGGTGTCCCTAAGTGAAAGGACATTATTAAAACTGGAAGAGTATTTCAACAAATAGATTGCAGCATGTAGCTTGGTGATGGCAGAAGGTAAATATTTAGGCAGCACAAGCTGTTGATTGCAAAAACTAATTCTGTGGGAGATCGGGGTCAGGTGCACATACTAACAGTCTTTGATTTATAAGCGTTATTCAAAAATCGAGCTTAATTTACAAAATGCTAAGTGGTCATGTTTGCTCTTGCCTTGAAGTGCACATCTTTCATTTGACTTCAAAGCATCAAAGACATGACTGGAAGAAGCTTGAGATGTGGATGTTTTTCACAATAATATGAAAATGCAAAAAAGCAGAAAATTTTTCTTTAAGTAGTTTGCTATAATTAAGCATTTATTTTACATTCATAAAATGCAAAATGGTGAACCATTGAAAATTGTTTAATTTGTTTAAGCTTTAAAAATGTTTAATGTCAGAGGAATTTATGCTATTCAGTGAAAAAATCAGGATACAAATATGTACACTATGTTTCCATGCCTATAAATTTATCAACAATATGAGGTTGAGCCATATGAAATTGCTATTTTGTATCTCAAAATGTGGTTTGATATAAGTAATAGCAAATGGTTCAAACTATATGGAGAAGAGAAAAATGCACACACGCCCAGAAGAGAAATACCAAAAGTTTGGGATGATGATTATAGGCAACTTAAATATTTTTTCACTTTCTTATCTGTACTTTCTAGAGTAAATGTATATTGCTTTTTTATAAGAATTTTTTTTTTTTTAGCTATTCCAGTCACAAACCTTTCATTGCAAAAGGAATGGGACCAGGGGCTTATTCACGTTGTTTGTCAGTGAATTTGAGGGTTTTGGGTCTCTGGTCTCCAGAGTTCTTTAGAAATTATCAGACTTAGTGAAAACACTTTCCCTTTCATGCCCTTCCCTTCTTTTCCCTAAGTCGACTCCCCCAACTTCACTATGAGATGCAAGCATCTGGCCCTAAGCAGGTGGCCAGTTGATACTTGTGAATGATTGGAGGAGTGAATACATGACGGGGAGAGGGATTAAATAAATTTTATGCAATACTTTCTGAAGTTTTGCTGATTTCCTCCCAATTAAACCAACTGGCTTGTCCTAAGAATAGGCTGTGGCTGGATCATAAGTCCATACACATGTAATGTTAAGAAGAAAATCAGGCCTATAGAAAAAGACAAAAGCAAAAAAAGACCTCTGATTTAGTTTAGAAGTCTCTTCGCCATTCTTTTGGATAGAATGTTATATACTGGGGTAAAAATCACAGCTCATTATGAATTTCTGGAAGACGTTAGCGTTCCCGGCCCCTTACCATAGAGGCATTTTGAAAACAGCTTGACCTACAGGGCAAGTGAAGGTTGCCTGGCCTGGGCCCCTACTCCACTTTTGGGTCCTCCACAGACTTGCGCACGCGCGCACACACACACACACACACACACACACACTCAGAACTTCAGCTGCGAAGAGAAGCACTTAGAAATACCCCTTCCCAGGGGTTAATGTTAACTGATATTTTACATGTTCAGTTTTCCTTTCAGTGGCCATTCACTTCTACTTTGGAAGGAGGATGGAGGGGAAAAAAGATAGAAAGGGAGAAAGAGAGGAAGGAAAGAAGGAAGAAAGGGAGAGGAGGGAGGGAGAGAGGAAGGAAGGAAGGAAGAGGAAAGGAGGGAGGGAGGAGGGAGGGAGGGAGGAAGGAAGGAAGGAAGGAAGGAAGGAAGGAAGAGGTAAGGAGTGAGGAGGAGGGTGGGAGGAAGGAAGGAAGGAAGCCAGGAAGGAAGGAGTAAGTAATAGGAAGGGAGAAAGAAGGCAGGAGGAGATTTTTGCCATGTGAAATTTTTTAGTCTTTTCTTCTAGCAAATGGTAGTAAGAAAAGTCCAAAGAGTAGATATTGATTATTTACCAGGTCACATGGTTGGTAGAGTATTATTTCCATCCTGTGATTACCTCTAGGTGATGCAGGCCAGCCTAGATAGTTCTAAGCCTCTGAGTAGAGCATGTCCTGAAATTAACTTGAATAACCTAATTTCTACCTTCAAGTCGATCTCTTCCTACACACTGTGCTAAGGGCAAAACAGAAGTGAAACAAGAAAGATTAACAAGATCTGTGCCAGCTATTAGAGGAGAAGTCATTGTTTGTCTGCATTTAAGGAGAAAAGGACACTATTTGGCAGTGTGGGGTGCCTCTGCACCGGCTGGAGCTAATGATCATCGTCAGGATTGAGCTGGGGGGCGGGTGCCCATTGCCTGGCCCTGACTGCTCTTACTGACAGGTGCTAATGGGAGGGGCAGGACACAGCTGCCTGAGCAGGAATCCCATTATCCTTTGCTGAGTATTGATTCACCCTGTGGGATGCTTCCTTTCTGGCTGTGTTAATTTTCACAATGCACATTTGCCTCGTCCTCGGCACACAGAAAGAGTCTGAGGTGCTTGGGGTAAATGTAATGGGCTCTGCCTTCCAGTCTGCAGAGGTTTTGTCTGTTGGGATGTAGGCTTTCTCTAATTATAGTGCCTGCTTGGGGACGAGGTCTGGAAGAATAGCTTTGCCACTAATATAATTGCCTGAGGTGCATAGCAAATTAATCTAATGACATGAGGTGCATTTGGAAAGTTGGGGTATTTTTGCATCCATAAACAGTAGTTCTTATTTTAAAACTTGATGTTTTGCACAGAAAATTCAGGAAGTGATCCAACAGTTGAAATCTTAGCCATCTACAGTCATCCGAAAATGTTCACTCTCTTCTTTGTTTACAATTAAGCCTTCTAAAAATATTTTAGAGCTAATTTAGAGATGATCTGTGCCTTTGGCCATGTTTTGGAATTTAGTGGTTTGTGTTGAAGGGCAAAATATGGGTGGGTTAGGTTTATTGCAGTTAAAATTACTGAGTCTAATGTTTAAAGATGTATTATCACATAGATAAGGCAGATTGTACTCAGAAGAATTACATACTGCAGACTCACCTCTGGGAACTAAAGCGGCATTCCAGTTACCTTCCCTAACCTTCCCTAACATCAGCCAGTCCGTATCATTTATAGAATTTCTACTTGTTAAAGAACTCCTTCTTACATTGAGCAAAATACTGTATTTCTATAGATTTTATGTGAGTATATATATATATATATGTGTGTGTGTGTTTTGTATGAAGACAGTGACATGTTAGGTAAGTTTAAGACCACGTTTAAATATTTGAACATTTAGTTTAGTTCTTGAATTGTCCCAATTTCTTTCAGCTTATGTGTCTGCTTTCTTAGGATACAGAAAGTGCATGAGGACATAGTTTTGAAGGGATGCTAGTCACATGGGCTGCTTTTGTTTTCCAGCCTCAATCTGGTTGTTTCTCTTGAGCTATTCCACCCTCAGCATTGTGCTTGTGTTTCTGCATTAGTGATGGACTGGGGCTCCTTTGATTCCTTTTTAAAGACAAAGTGATACAAAGCAAGGAGAGATGGGCCCAGGACCTTGAGAGGAGGCTGTGCTAGCCCTGCTGGCTGTGAGTTCTGTTGTCTGGAAATACATTCCTTGTTCATTTGCACTGCTTCTGCTTAACGGGGTAAATTCATTCCAGAGGTTTAACTACATAAAAAGCAGTTTTGCTAGGGATAGGACGGTGTATCTGAGGTCAGAAATGTTTCTTATAATGATGGCATGAATTCCTTCCACTTCCCAGAGAGCTTCAGGTATTTTATACGCAATATTTCCTAGCTTTCTGGAAGAGTTCTAAAGTGATCGGATTTCAGCTTTGCACCCCATTTATTCAATCAGACCCTGTGGAAGCAGAGCATGTCCACTCAAGAGCTGGAGGAAGAACCAGTCATGGATTTGATGATAATGTCTGTGTCTCCCTAGAACTTGCTGACATAAGAGGCCCATCTTTTTCAATGCATCATATTTTTCTGGTTATGCAAGTTATTATGTAGCTATTGCAGGAAATTTAAAAAAATGACAATGATCTATAATTCTGCTATTCGAGAAATAATAACCATCATTACTGTTTTGATAATTTCTGCCCATTTCTAATCATATGATTTTTGTATCCTTTTTATCATTTGCTGTTTTGCCAAAAACCGTTTCCCTACCACGTTAAAAACTCTTGGAGGATAGAAGTACCAATGACTGAGTAATATTCAGTGCAAGGAAGGACACTGGGGGAGGTTGTTCATCTCCGTGAACTCTGGGCACAGTGCATGGAGGAAGGAGTTCTCCAGGACAAGTGGGAAACACTGATGGACAAGCTTTGGGAGCCTCTTGGCTTTTAGATTTCTGTCCTCCACTCAATTTTATGAAATGAAAGGGGAGGCAGAAATGAATGAGGAGCTGTATACAGTTAGCGTCTCTGAAGAAAGCCGATAATTAGTGTAGATGGATGGAAGGGAAGTGCAGCTAATGGTCTTGAGAGATGAAAATAAAGTTGATCTAAAGCCTGAGACATGTGGGCCACAGAAGGGCCGGGTCTCTGGTGGAGGGAGCTGTTGAGAAAGAGCCCAGAGGGGATGAACTGAGGTTTAGAGTTCCAACCTCTCGAGGCTCAATTGGCTTCCCCTGTCCAACACGATTCTGCAAGTAGATGATTCATTCAAAGATAAATAGTCGATAAAAGGCATGGGACCTATGCAAACTTAGTCCCATCATGCGTAGAGAATTAGAATATGAAAAGCAAAGGAGATATATATATATATATGCATGTGTGTATATGTGTATATATATGTGTGTATGTGTATGTATACATAATATATGTGTATGTGTGTATATATAGATAAAGATAAAGACATATCAGGAAAAAATGGTACCATAAAGATTGAGAAATATATGAACATATAGTTCTCTGTGGATTCAAACATATTAATGAAAATGTCACCTTTCTGAGATAAGAACTCAAGGAGAAACATAGGGCCTCTATGTAGAGATAAGGAAACAAATAAATTGAATGAGAAAAAATCATTACAGAGATGAGAAACTTATTATAAGAAGTTAAAAAATATATGCATGGCTAAAATACATGCTGGGATATAAGGAGCAAGTTGGAGAGACTGGACAAAACGCAGCAGAAAAAGAAGCGCATTGCAAAGGGTTATAGCAGAAAGCACTGGTAGTTAAGGCAGACCAGGGTTATCTCATATAATCATAATTCTACCTGGAAAAGAGAAGGAAAAAAACCACTTAAGGTAAAAATTTTAAATGCTGATTTTAAATTTTTGAAAATTTCTTAAAAGATCAGAGTCCACACATGGAAAGGCGACATGATCCAGATAAAACAGATTCGGAACAAAACTACTCTAACATACTTTACTAAAACTAACAGAAATATTTCTATGGCACACAGGGAAGAATCAAATTTTCCTTAAGGAGAACAAGACAGGTTAGCCTCAGACCTTTTTGTAGCACTCAAATGTGGAAGAAAGTGGAATAGTATTTACAAAGTTCTTAGAGGATAGAAGTACAACTAAAAATGTTTATATACAATCTCTCTGCTATACAAATATACAAACAACAGACCTGTCTCCTGAGGCATTTAAGAACTCAGAGTATATACTCTCTCAGAGTATATACTCTCAATAGCCCTGCCAGGAAAAAAAAAAAAAAAGCCAAAAGTATGAGAGAATAAACTGTAGACAAACAGAAGATGAATAGAGATGTTAAGGTGAAGGAGAAGGAGTAACAGGAAGAGGGTAAAGAAGGAAGAGAATGAAGGAGGGAAGGAAGGAGAGAAGAGGGGAAGGAGGGAAGAGAGAGGAAAAGGGAGGGAGGATGGAAGAAAGAAAAAAAGGAAAAGAATGGTAGTAACACTGCATTCACTGAAATGAAACATAAGGTTTTATGACCGTGGAGAGTATGATTACAGAATAGAATGCAAATATTACAAACTATTAGAGTAAGAAATTAAAAGAACATTGAGCTTGGGCAAGGAGAGAAGATGGAGAGATCTGAGGAATAAATAGATGCAAACAACAAGACATAATTGCAACAGAAAGGGCGGTGATGTGCACAGGAAATGCAAATAAAAATACAACAGAATTGTAACATCAGTATCTAGCAAGTTTTAACAATAAGCAAAAAACGTGAAGCAAAGATAAATACTATATTATGAGAGAAGTTTACAATTTGTAATGAAGATTAATCATGAACATTAATGCACCAAATGTGAAAAAAGTCATATGGGAAACTCACCAAAACAAGTAAACTTTAATGTACTTTTGTTAGCTCATGCTGTACCAAGTAAATGAAAAAAAGCAAAAATATAGAAGACCAAATAATAATTATAAGGTACATAAAATGTATTTGTATTGATGGATATGTCAGGCCACAAAGAAGAAACATTCTGAATGTAGAAATAGTTCGGGTGTTGGCTGAAGACAGTACTGTGGAAGCTGGAAGTGAACAGCTGTGGTAGATGCTGCTCAGGACCTCTCCATAGTCATTTTTTTCTGCTGGCCTTTTTGGTGGAACCTCTGTTTTATTTGGGTGGCAACAGTTGCAGCTGGGCCACCATCTGACACAATTCTGGCCAGTGAGATGCAAGTTGATGGTTCTGGAAAGCTTTTGTGTTCTTGATGCTGTATCCACTGTTGATTTCTTCCTGCTTGGAAAGCAAATGTGACACCTGGAGGGAGCAGCCACCTTATGACTACAAAATGAAAGACACGAAGAAAAGTGGCTGCAGGCCCACATCTCCAGCACAACCCAGAGAAAAGGTGGGGAAGGGCTTTGTCCTGGACCAGGCGGCCCTGTCCTCACATGAGTTTAAGACAACGCTGAACTGTGGTTTTCTGTATTGCAGTCAAATGATAACTGGCAGAATAATCCAATGAAAAACAAATCCCTTTCAACCTAGAAACAAAACAAAACAAAAGCACCTAAAATGGCAGAATATTTAAAAAATAATTATTATGGAAATACTGGATTTCAGAATTCTGATAAAATGATGAACGAGATACTCAGACCAACCTTCTTTTAAAAGAGACTAAATATCTAACTAAAAAATATTTTTTAAAAAACTGCTGCTTCTTAAGTACATAGATGAGCTGGGTTTTTTTTTAGGCTAGAAAAATAAGCAGGGAGAAAAACCTAGGTAAGCCAAGTCAAGCAATTGGATTTTACCTTGAGAGTGTCTGCTGAACCTGGAGAATTTGAACTTTAGTTTTCATGGCATGGGGTACTAAGAATAGGAGACAAGACCTGGACTCACCCAAGATGGGCCATGTAGTAGGTACTTCCTCTCTCATAAACCTAAGACCATTAAAGGAAGATCTTTCAAATGTGTGAAGACAAAACAAAAAGAGATCCCCCTGCCCAGCTGTATAATTATTTCATTATACATTACAATGTAATAATAATAAAAATAAAGTGCAGTTTATTTCTAATAAATTTATATATATACACATTTATTTCTAAATGTAAATAATAAATGTGATGCACTTGAATCATCCCGAAACCATTCCCCCTCCTCCTGGTCTGTAGAAAAATTGTCTTCCACAAAACTGGTCCCTGATGCCAAAAACGCTGGGGACCACTGCCTTAAAGGATGTAATTCTAAAAATGAAAATTAACAAAACGTGAGCAAAGGTAAGAGCCACAACTTCGAACTGTGTTTGGAAGACTTAAAAAAAAAAAAAACAATTTAAAATATAATTATTATTGAAAAACTATGAAAAGAGAAATAATTCATTATGGTATGAAACTTTGAAACAAACAAATGTGGGAACATTTTGTTTTAACTTGGAGGTATATGAGAGAAAGAACTAATTTCTTATCTAAAGTAACAGATCATTTTAGTAAGTGTCAATCGTTGAATCAATGTTGGTCTCGCAAGATATCTAATGCAATAAATTCAAATATAAACCTTAATTAATATGCCACATTTGGATAGTCACTCAGTGTAATTTAGCAAGATTGTCAATCAGGAGAGTTGCAGCTTGACTGAGATGTGAAGCCAATTTAAGAAAAGCTTTGCAGAACCTTCTGGGCTGTTGTCAGAAGATGGAACTTCCAGCACATGAAAGCCCCTGGTCCAGGCTTCCCATCTCCTGCCATTTCATACCATTGCAGTATAATTTAATAGATCTGAGAGATAAAGACTGAAATTATACTTTATTGAATACCTTTCCTTGTGTAAGAAACTTGCATCAAGCATTTACATGTCACATCACATCATTTTCACACCAAAACTATGAGGTAGGTGTTATTATCCTCATTGTATAGTTGAAGAAAAGAGGTTCAGGTAAGTTATGTGCCTAACATGACCCGGTTAGTGTTGAGGCTGGAATTCAAAATGAGATATTTTTTCACTTGGAAATTCATTTACAAAAATCATATAGCTGTCCTCCTGATATCATGGAACTTTGATTCTGAGCAAAATCAGAAACAATATCATATTGTTCTGCAATCAATTATTGCCAATGGGCTTATTCAAGTTTTGGAGTGAATTATCCCATCATTGGCCTTACGTGAGGCAAAGAATTTTGCATCCTATCACATTTTTATTAACACTCTCTTTTCTCTCCCTCTCCACTTACCTCTCCTTATCTCATCAAATTGGTTAATCCTCAGTGACCAAGACACAGGCTGTATGTTCCTAGAAGCCTCTCCCTCACAAGTTTCTCCCACTACACTTGGTATTCCCATTGGCTTACTGTTCTCATACAATCTATTATTTAATGCCATTCCCCCTCTTCAAAATCTTCCAGTGGTTCCTCATGGACTCACAAATACATTATCATTTTATTCAATGTCCTTCATAATCCACCACGATCTATATTTTTAGTTTTCAAGCCCACAACTCACAATCTATTAATCCCTTAGTGTATATCAAATACTATGTCAGCACTTTGTAAATTAATGCATTTAATTATTATAGTAGGCCCATATTATAGATACTTTATCTCCATTTTATAGATGAGGAAACTGAGACCAAGAATAAGTTGCTTGCCCAAGGTTAGACAGCAAGTATGTGTCAAAGCCAGAGCATGAACTATGGAACTATTATCCCCAAGCCCCTATTCTTAAGTATTATTTATACTGCTTTTATGTGTATAAAATAATACAAAAATTCTTTGCATTTATACATTATTTTACCATTCACAAAACCATCTTTATACATTAAAAAAAAATCTCATCTTCCCGGCACTTTGGGAGGCCGAGGCGGGCGGATCATGAGGTCAGGAAACTGAGACCATCCTGGCCAACATGGTGAAGCCCCGTCTCTACTAAAAATACAAAAATTAGCTGGGTGTGGTGGCACGTGTCTGTATTCCCAGCTACTTGGGAGGCTGAGGCAGGAGAATCACTTGAACCCAGGAGGCAGAGGTTGCAGTGAACTGAGATCGCGCCACTGCGCTCCAGCCTGGTGACAAAGCAAGGCTCTGTCTCAAAAACAAACAAACAAACAAACAAACAAAATCTCATTTGGTCTCTTAAAAGTCCTTTTTAAAAATTTGATCTCTCAGTAATCCTTCAAGGAAATTATTAGCTCCATTTTTCCCCAGGGCAGAAACTGAGTCTTAGACCTGAATTTAGGGCAACACTAACAGGTGTCAGAGGTCAGAATGTTATTTCCTGTAATGAAAACTTTTAACTTTCTACCATTCAGATTTCAGCATATCTTGGAAGAACTGATCTGAAATGAAAGCCTACATAAAAAATATATATAGAAGAAGACATCCTCAAAATGTGAAACCCAGTGCTGAATTGAAGGAAGGTGAAATCAACACTGAAGGTGGAGGATTATTTAACACAAAACAATAAACAAAGCAAAAAAAATTAATTGTTCTTTAGTGACAGGGATAAAATGATAACCTAATAAAGCAATGCATTACTTCTATTAAATTCAAAAGTTAGGTTCTTTGGAATCATTGCTAGAAGACTTTGTGTGTGTGTGTGTGCATGCGTGTGCATGCGTGTGAAAGAGAGAGTGATGGCAAGAAGGGTAACAAAAGAGATGATTTCCAGGTGTAATTTAATTTTGGGCTGTGCGTCAAAAGAATGCAGACTTATGTACTGGCATTGTTACATGCAAGGGCTATGGAAACTATCCTGTAATCCTCTGACAAGGGCAGATGTGTGAACAGCAGCTTATAATAATAAATCACAGAAAGGTGTAAATGCAACTGGGAGAAAATGATTAAGTCTAGGAAAACTTTGGAATGCTGCATGGAAGGGAGGCATTTTTTGTGTCTATATTCATGAGGGATGTTGGTGTGTAGTTTTTTTTTAATGCCTTTTTCTAGTTTTGGTATCATAGGAATACAAGCCTCACAAAATGAGCTGGGATGTGCTCCTTCCTTTTTATATTTTGTAAGAGTTTATGTAGAATTGATATTATTTTTTCTATACATGTTTGATGGAATTCTTGAATAAAACCATCTGAGCCTGGAGTGTCATTGGTGGGAAAGTTTTTTGATTGTAAATTTAATTTCAACTACAATTTGAATATAAGACTTCAAATAAAGAGTTTTAGAAATATAAAGTTCAAACATTTCTTCTCCTTTCAGGACTGATCACTTGTATTTTTCCAGAAATTTATCCATTTCATCTAAGCTGTCAAATTTATTGTCATGAAGTTACTCACAAGATTTTCTTATTATCTTTTCTATGTCTGGAGTATCTGTAGTGATGTCTCCTTTTACATTGCTGATATTGATATTCTGTGCATTCTCTATTTTTTGATTAGTCTGGCTAGAGATTTATCAAGTTTAATGATATTTTCATAAAACTAGTTTGTAATTTTACTGATTTTTTTGGTTCTCAATTTTTAATTTTATTGATTCTTGCTTTATAATATTTTCTTATTTATTTGGGTTAAATTGGCTCTTTTTTCTAGTTTCTTGAGGTAATAGATGATATCATTTATTTTATTTAAGATCTTCCTTCCTTTCTAATATAAGCATTTGATGCTATAAAGTTTTCTTTAAATATTGTTTAAGCTGTAAGCTGCAATCCAGAAATCTTAATATGTTGGGTTTTTCTTTTTTTTTTTTTTTTTTTTTTTTTGAGACGGAGTCTTGCTCTGTAGCCCAGGCTGGAGTGCAGTGGCCGGATCTCAGCTCACTGCAAGCTCCGCCTCCCGGGTTTGCGCCATTCTCCTGCCTCAGCCTCTGGGTTTTTCTTTCAGTTCAAAATATTTCCTAATTTCCTTTTAATTTATCCTTCGATTCATGGGTTATTTACAAGTGTGTAAATAACTTCCAAATATTTTGAAGTCTTTCAGTTACCTTTCTGTTATTGATTTCTACTTTAGTTAATTATGATCAGAGAAGTTACTCTGTGTAATTTTAATTTGATGAGATTTATTTTATGGCTCATAATCTTATCTGTCTTTTGAATGTTTTATGTGCACCTTAAGAGACTGTAATACACTGTTGTTTGATAGAATGAATATTAATATCAATTAGGTCAACTTGGTTGACAGTTTTGTTTAGTATTCTATGTTTATTGATTTCCTTTTAATTATTCTGTAACTTACTGGAAAGGGAGTATTGAAATCTCCACCTATAATCATAGATTTGTTTATTTCTCATTCTGACTCTATACATTTTGGCTTCATGCACATTGACACATTTTTATTATATGGCTACACATTTAGGATATTTGTAGGTTCTTTATCATTATGATATATTCCTGTGTATCCCTGGAATTATCATTATGATATATTCTTGTTTTGAAATACTACTTTAATGGTAACATAGCCACTCCAGTTTCTTTTGATTAGTGTTTGTAGCATATGCTTTTTTTTCACCCTTTTATCTTTGGTTCCGTATTTAGTTTGGATTTACTGTAGAATAGAATGTGGTTGAATCTTTTGTTGTTGTTGTTTTAGTCCAGTCTAACAATCTCTGCCTTTAATTTGGAAGTGTTTTTTTTTCATCTATATTTAACTGAACTAATGAATATGATTGTATTTAAAATTACTCTCTTGCTATTTGTTGACTATTTTTTAAATCTATTCTTTACTATCCTTTGTCTTTTATTAATTAATTGAGCTTTAAAAAAATTATTCCATTTATCTCTACTGTTAGATTAATAGTTGCACCTTTTTATTGTTCTTTTGTCTTGTTTTGTATTTTCTTTGTTTTAGTGGTTTTTCTAGGATTAAAATTATGCAATTTTAATTTATCAAAGCCCATTCTCAAATAATAATTTTCCACTTCAGTTTTAGGGTGAGAACCTTGCTGTGGTATGCATTCAATAACCCCCTTCTTGTGACATCATTTTTATACCTTTTATTTATATGTATACCGTAAGCCTCACAATACATTATTATTATTGCTTTAAACAATTATCTTTCCTAGATATTAACAGTGGTTAAATGTATTTTTTATGACTATCCACATATTTTTCATTCTTAACATTCTTCATTCCTGTTTTTTACATCCACGTTTTTATTTTGGTATTATTTTCTTTCTTTTTTGAGAAACAGATTTTTTTTTTTTTCTTGTAGTGCTGGTCTGATGGTAGGGAATTAGCTCAGATTTTGTCTCAAAAATATCTCCATTTAATGTTCATTTTTGACATATGTTTTTGCCGGTTAAGGAATTTTAGGTGAATACATGTTCAGTATTTTCAAAGTGTTTCTTTATTGTATTCTGGCTTGCATAGTCTCTGGTGAGATGCCTGCTATATTTAGTATCCTTGGTCATTTTTACTTATTGTATGTTTTTTATCTTGCTGTTTTTAAGATTTTCTTTTCTTTTTTTTTTTTTGACAGAGTTTCACTCTTGTCTCCCAGGCTCGAGTGCAATCACATGACCTTTGGCTCACTGGCTCACTGCAACTTCCGCAATTCTGCTGCCTCAGCCTCCAGGGTAACTGGGATTACAGGCGTGCACCACCATGCCCAGCTAATTTTTGTACTTTTAGTAGAAATGGGGTTTCACCATGTTGGGCACGCTGGTCTTCAACTTCTGATCTCAGGTGATCCACCTGCCTCGGTCTCCCAAAGTGCTGGGATTAAAGATTTTCTTTTCTTCCTAGTTTCTAGTTTTCAGAAATATGTGACTTTGCACACCTTTTTTTGTGCTTTTTGTTTGAGCTAGTTTAGCTTTTAAGAACTTCAGATTTCTAGTTTTCATCAAATTTGGTAATAAAAAGCCTTGGCACTGTCCCGTAAGTCACTTATGATCTGTTTATTTTTAACTTTTTATTCCCTCTGTTTTTCTTTTTAATTTTGGTTAGTTTCTACTGCTATTTCCTTAAATTCACCTATCTCTCCTTATGTAGTGTTTAATCTGCTTTTAATCAGGTATGCTTATGTTTCATTTAAGTTTTCTTTCTTTCTTCTTCTTTTTTTTTGTTGATACAGTCTCACTCTCTGTTGCCTAGGCTGGAGTGCCATGCTACCATCATGATTCTCGGACCTTCAAGGCTGAAGTGATCTTCTTGCCCAGCCCACTGAGTACCTGTGACTTACAGGCGTGTGCCACCACACCCGGATAATTTTTGTGGTTTTTGTAAAGATGGGGTTTTGCCATGTTGCTCAGGCTGAAGTTTTTAAAACATTTCTCCAAGTTTCATTTGGATTTTAAAAATGTATATTTTATTTCCCTCCTTATAGTGGTCATATTTTCTTCTACCTTCTTGAACATATGGTATAAAGTTATATTCGCTTTTTAACATTTTAGCTAGTTCTCTCCTATCTGTCATGTCTGTGTCTGTTTCTATTATTTTTGCTTTTGGTTATGGAAAAACTTAAGCTTTCTTGCATGCCTGGTAAGTTTTTATTGGATGCTAGATATTGTGAATGTCATGTTGTTGTTTGCTACAATTTGGTGTGTGTGTGTTTAATAGTGATGAATTTTTGTTTTTGTAAGTCATTAAGTTAGTTGGTATCAGTTGGTGTCATTTTGTGTCTTGCTGTTTCTTTTTTTTACTTGAACCATATGTTATATTTTGTTTAGTGATTTGCCATTGTAAACTCATGCAGATTTCTTTGTCTACTTTTATAAAAGTGTAGAATACACTAGAGTTTTATATAAAGCAAGTTAGTTTTGTATTTAAAAAAAATCTTTCATTTAAATGTATTTCAAAATGTTCTTCAAGTTTTATTTCGGTTGTAATTCGTAATTAAAACTTGTAAAAATTTTGAAATAATAGTAGCTTCACATGCAGTTATAGGAAATAGTGTGAAGGGATTCCAGGTGTTCTTTACACAGTTTCTCGTAAAGGTTGCAAAACCACAGTACAATATCACAAGCGGAATATTGACATCATCACAGTAACATGTAGACTATTCCCAACCCATCTTCTTTGGGCTATTTTAAATTGCCTCCTTAATTTCCTTATTAGCTATAGGGCTATCCAAATTATGCATTTCACTTTTGGTCAGTTGTGGTCATATATGCTTTTTGAGAAATTGGTTTATTTAACCTAAATTGTCAAATTTATGAATAAAGGATTGTTTTTAGTACTCACTTAAATTTGATGTCTGTGGTAACAGGCCCTCCATTATTTCTGATGTTGGTAATTTATGACTTCTCTTTTATCTTTGTCAGTCTTGCTAGAGACTTGCCAATTTTATCAATCTTTTCAAAGAAGCAACTCTTTTATCTTACTGATTTTCTCTGTTGTATTTCTAATTTCAAATTCACTGGATTCAGCTACTATCTTTAGTGTTTTACTTC
This sequence comes from Theropithecus gelada, assembly GCF_003255815.1. Classification (NCBI taxonomy): domain Eukaryota; kingdom Metazoa; phylum Chordata; class Mammalia; order Primates; family Cercopithecidae; genus Theropithecus; species Theropithecus gelada. The sequence continues at coordinate 28,630,343 of NC_037681.1, read as the reverse complement.
TTTTGCTTGCTTTGAGCATATTTTGCTCTTCTTTATCTGGGTTGAGGTGGGAGTTTAGATTATTGGTAAGTAAAGACATTTGTCTTTTCTAAAGCAAACGCCTAGTAATGTAAATTCGTCTCTCAGCACTGCTTCAGTTATTTGTCACAAAATTGTAACATTGCATCATTTTCATTCAGCTCAAAATATTTTAATTATTTCCTTTAAGACTTCCTCTTTGACACATGAACTAGGTAGAAATGTGTTGTTTAGTTTCTAAGTCTGTTGAGATTTTACTCTCATCTTTTTGTTCCTGATTTCTGGTTTGATGCTATTGTGGGTAATCACACTATGTGTGATTTCACTTTTTAAAGTTTGGTGAGATTATTTTCCCTCCCTCCCTCCCATCTTTCCTTCCTTCCTTCCTTCCTTCCTTCCTTCCTTCCTTCCTTCCTTCTTCTNCCATCTTTCCTTCCTTCCTTCCTTCCTTCCTTCCTTCCTTCCTTCCTTCCTTCCTTCCCTTTTCTTTATTTCCTTCCTTTTCTTTCTTCAGTCCAGGATATAGTCTATCTTGGTTTATGTTCTATGGATATTAAAAAATAATATATGTGCTGTATGTTCTGTGGGTATTTAGAAAGAATGTATATGGGCCGGGTGTGGTGGCTCACGCCTGTAATCCCACCACTTTGGGAGGCCGAGGCAGGCAGATCACCTGAGGTCAGGAGTTCAAGACCAGCCTCGCCAACATGGTGAAACCCTGTCTCTACTAAAAATTCAAAAATTAGCCAGGCATGGTGGCATGGTGGCGGGCGCTTGTAATTCCAGCTACTCGGGAAACTGAGGCAGGAGGATTGATTGAGCCTGGGAGGCAGACGTTGTAGTGAGCTGAGATTGCGCCACTGCACTCCAGCCTGGGTGACCAGACAGAAACTCCGTCTGAAAAAAAACAAAAAAAAAACCAAAAAAAACCCCCCAAAAAAAAACCAAAAAGGAAAGAATGTGTATGCTTCATGCTTTATGTTTTTTTTTTTTTTGTAGGGGGATAGGGAAGAGTGTTTTTGAAGTGTCAACTGGATTCTGTTAGTTGGTGATTTTGTTGAGTTCATTTACATCCTTGCTGATATTCTATCTGCTTGTTCTAACAATCATTTATATTTGTTTACATATGTCTATATCAAGTGCCAGGATTTTACCAGTTTGAGTGAAGTAAAGAAACCTTATCTTCCTTTACGTCTCTTTACTATTCCCTATAATAATATAATTGCCTTAAATATTTCTTCCACATAAATTTAGAATGGCATCAAATAATGTCTTATATGTATGTACTTTGTTTCAATTATCAAATGTGACTGAAGAAACTCAAGAGGAGAAGACAAATGAACTTACCCATATTTCTACTCTTCCTGTGTTCTTCCTGATGATACAAGATTCATTCTTTTATCATTTCCTTTCTATTTGAGAACTTCCTTTGGCCATTCTTTTATGATAGATTTCCTGACAAGTTCTTTTCTTCGTCATCGTCTTTTTTAAAATTTAAATCTAGAATGTTCTAACGTCCCACTCCTTTCTTAGGAATTTTTTTGTTGTATATAGAATTCTGTGTTTACATTTTTTCCCAGAACTTGAAAGTGTTGCATCACCTCTCATAGCTGTCTTTTCTTTTTCTTTTCTTTTCTTTTTTTTTTTTTTAAAGGAGAGACAGAGAGAGATAGAGAGATAGAAATTGCTGTCATTCAAATTGTTTTTCTCCTGTAGGTGAGGTGTAGTTTGTATCCTGCTGTTCTTAAGATCTTTCTTCGACTGTGGTTTTCAGAAGTTAGACTGTGATGTGTCTTTGGATTTTTGTTTGCATTTATTCCATTTGGGGTTTGCTCAGCTAACTGGGATATATAGGTTTGTCTCTTTTGCCAAATTTGAGTGTTTTTTGCCTTTATTTCTTCAAGTACTTTTTCAGCTCCACACTGCTGCTTCACCTCGGGATGTCGATGTTGGGAGTGCTAGATCTTATGTTATAGTCACTTAGGTCCCGGAAGGTATGTTCATTTTTAAATTTTCGGTCTATTTGCTCTCTCGTTCAGATTGTGTAGTTTCTATTTTTCTACCTTCAAGTTCACTGATTATTTTTTTTTTCTATTTTCCCTCTATTCTGCAGTTGAGAAAATCCACTGACTTTGTTGTTGTTGTTGTTATTGTACTTTTTAGTTCAAGCATTTTCATTAGGTTCCTTTTTATGTCTTTTGTGTGTTTGCTGAGGCTTTCTATTTTTAATTTGTTCCAAGCATGCTCATAACTGCTTTTTAAGTTGTTTTTATAACGGCTGCTATAAAATCTTTGTCAGATAATTCAGTTTTTTCTGTTGGAGTCTATTGACTTTTTTTCTCCCTCAGTTTGAAATCTTCCTGCTTCTTAGTATGATGAGTCATTTCTGATGAAAACCTGGACATTTTGAATATTACGGCATGAGGCTCTGGATCTTCTCTAAATCTTCTATGTTATCTGGCTTCCTCTAACATACTCCTCCAGGAAAAGAGGTGGAAGGTGGCACCATCTCATTCCTGGCCAGGGGAGGATAGAAGTCAAGGATCCCCACTCAGCCTCCAGTGACATATGCATGAGGGAGGGGCTTTCCCCTCCCGTGAGCGTGGGTGGACTTTCTGGCTGTCCACCAAGCCGCCATGATGCCACCTGGGATGGGCGTGCTTCATGACTGCTCCTCATGTGGCCTCCACTGATGTCAAGCATGGATGGCTTTTTAACCACGGGGCATTGCTAAGATTTCTGATTCGTCTCTAGGCCAACGTTGATGCAACCCCGGTGGGAAAGGGGAGAGGCACCCAGTTACTGTGGGGTGGGGGTGGAAGCCCAGGCTCCCCATGTGGTCTCCACTGATGCTGAGAGAGTTGAGGTGGGGGGGTCAGAGCTCATTACCACCTGGCAGGATGAAAGTCCCTACTCTCCTCCTCAAGACAACCCCAGTCAGGGTTTGTGGGTGCTTGGTTACAGCCTGGAAAGGGTACAAGTCTAGCGCCTACACTTGGCCTTTGCTGTTGTGGGTGGGTGTGGGACCCCATTTTTTTCTGTGGTGTATGGCTAGAGTAGAGCAGGTAGTGTCTAAAAGTTTCTCTTTCTAGGCTGCCTCTTTCTCGAACCTCTGAAACTGTCTGATGTGAAAGCCTTGGTCTTTGTATAGTGTAGACATCAACTCTTTGTTAGCATATGCCTTGAAAACACTTTTTCTACTTTGCCATTTGTCTTAAAATGTTTGTTGTTTTACTGTTGGGTAAACATATTTATATACATAAAACCTGTATTTGAAGCTAAATATGTCATTCTTCCTTTATGTGTGCATCTTATTATTCAGGCATTTTAGAAAGTCTTTCTGTGCCTAAAGGTTATAAAATATCACTCACATTTTCTTCTAGTGTGTTTCTTTGGTTTTATGGTTTTTATGTTTTAATCTGTGATCCTGCTAGAAAAATGCTGGCATAAGAAGGGGGCTAAAGATCTTGACTTCTTCTCCCACTTCCCAAATAACTTGTCTGACATCATTTACTAAAGAATTATTTTCTGTTGATTTGAAAAGCCACCTTTTTCACTATTAAATTTCTATTTATGCTTGAGACTATGTCTGGGTTCAAGTTTCATATTAAATTTCTCTCTGAACCCTGGCCCTCCTGGTTCTGTGTCTTTACACAATGCCAATGGCATCCTTCATTAACATCACAATGTTAGCATCCTTCAGAACATCTCTTTGTCATGAAATGAGACTATCCCACTCCATCCACCCCACACATGATACATCTCATCTTACTTGAGGCCTCAAGGTCCTGCACTGCCAGAGCTATATGGGATCTGAGAGTCATCCCTGTCGTGCCACAGATGGGGAAACTGAGGACACAAACATTAAACAACTTGTCTGGCAGCACACAATGCATCAACAGCAGAACACAGGCTAGGTAGTTTATGCTTCCCCATGATGCACTTGGCCTCTGCTCCGTCTCCGTTTCTGCAATGTCACCCATATCTGGGTCCTTGTCCTTCCCTTTGCTGTTTGTGCTGGTCCCCTGTCCTCATCCCATTGCCTTCTAAGATGGTCTTGGTAAAGCAGGAACTGTGCAAGAGAGAAGAGGGGGCGGCATGTTGCCTGTGTGGGAAGTTCTCCCATGCTGCAGCCTCTAGGCCTTTCCTGCACCACCTGGTGGGTAGTCAGGGCCACACCAGCCCCAGCAGCCAGGTTCCAGAGGCTCTGCTGAAGAGCAACTTGAGGTGGGCCAGGGGCATTCTCCCATTCATAGTGTGGGTCCCCAGGGATGCCAGCTGCCTCAGAACCCATTGTGAGAATCCGTGGACCAATGCTGGCCTCAAGAAGCAGCGTCCAGTACTAAGGGTGGTGGGAATGCTGAAGCGGAAATGAGCTGACCCGCACGGTGTCATGGAAAAGGGTGAGGGCAGATGAAGAGTAACGTGTGCACATGTTGTGGTGTGCTTCAGAGATCAGAGACACAGACTGTGTGCATGAAGGAGCTGCTGGAGGTGGGGATGTCTGTGCTTGCTGGAGAAGGTGTGGGAGAATGGGTTTGCAGTGGAGACTACTGAGTGTGAAATGTTCCTTTCCGGGCGGGGCGGGGGCGCGGGGCGGGATGGCAGTGTCTCTGTTACTGGGGAAATGCTTAGGGCCAAAGTCGGATGTGAAGGAGTTTGGAAACTGTGTCTTTCCATGTATTAGCCATAACGCCCTGACTCCTGGGCAATGGCTGGGGTAGACTTAGGGACTCACTGACCCCTGAGACCGTGACATGGGGCTTTCAGGCCATTTTTGAGCAGGTTCCCACAGTGTTACCATAAGGGGTGGTTGGTTCTGGAGAGGAAGACAGTGGTGGCTAAACATAGTTGACAGGATTTTATCATGAAAGCTTATATAAGACACGCCCCCCACCCCGAGATCTTCTGGTAAGAAGAGAATTTTTCAGGGGGATATAATTCCAGTTTTGTGGAATCGAAGCAATCACTGGAACAGCAGATTTTCCTGATGATGTGACCTCATGTTTCTTCTTCCAGACCCCATTTCTAATACCAAGTTGGCGTGGCCTGAGAAACTTTAGGTAATGTGAATTACTCCAGGTGGCCTTGAATCCTCGTGTACTCAACTCGTGTGACTCTGGCTGTGACTGGAGATGGGCACTATTCCAAATATGCTACCCTTGCCTCCAAAGATGCAGCCTGTGTTTTTTCCAAGGCTGAGGACTGTTGGGAAAGGGAGTCGAGGAAAGTTGTGAGAAAGCTCGATAACCATGGGCAGGAAACAGAGAATTCTTCCCAAACATGCTGTTCAGGCAGAGTCCCATGAAACTCTTGCTAAGTCTGTCACAAAAACAGGAGCAGGTCTTTAGGGTGCTCCCGATTCCGGGGCAAATGAGAAAATGAAAATTCCCATTGGTTCTGTTCTGAGAGTACGTGTTTCTCTAGGTGTTAACCCATGGGGATATTGACCAGAAATGGCTGCTTCTCGTCGTAAGTGGTTCCCCTACAGAAACCTTACACTCCTAGCTTGGAGTGAAGAAAACAGAAGAAGTTCACCCCTCCCCAGGTGCTTAGAGAGGGGAGGTGGCCTGTTGCTTTGGCTGGTTTACCATTTTTGTTTACAGAGCACCATCATTTTAGTCATTAATCAATAACGCTGGCAGGGAGTCACCAGTTAGAGTGAGTTCATGCAGCATCTTGGAAAATACTTGCTGTTTTATCTACACTGGAGAAATCTCACAGAAGCAGGCAGTTGCAGTGTCGGAGAAAGCTAGGTCCTGGGCTTGGCTTCCTCACCTAGCTAAGTGGGTGACCTTGATTCTCTCTGAATTTTTATTTTATCATCTCTAAATATATAGAGATGATAGATTCTCTCTGAATTTTTATTTTATCATCTCTAAATGTATGGATATGATAATACTTTCATAGTAGAACCTTTGTTCAGATTAGAACACACACATGCGCGCGCACACACACACACACACCCCCCCCCCCAATGCATCCAGCTCTGTATAATTGGTACATAGTTGAACCTCAACATATAATTCTTATTATTTATTGCTTTACAAAAATAGAAGGTGTTTTGCATAGCTGCAAACTATGTGGTGAGTATGCTATTTGAAAGGAGACATTTAGAAATTGGGCTTCAATTTGCTGGTACTAGATTTTGAATGGATTGAAGTTGGAGGTAGTAGGATTTGACGTAGTTTTAGAATATTTGAATCTGGAAGCTAAAATGATAACACCCATTCTACTCTGGAGGTTACCTCTCTATAAAAAGCTACTATGAATAATAAAGAAGCTAACAGGGTGAAACCCCGTCTCTATTAAGAAATACAAAAAACTAGCCGGGCGAGGTGGCGGCGCCTGTAGTCCCAGCTACTCGGGAGGCTGAGGCCGGAGAATGGCGGGAACCCGGGAGGCGGAGCTTGCAGTGAGCTGAGATCCGGCCACTGCACTCCAGCCTGGGCGACAGAGCGAGACTCCGTCTCAAAAAAAAAAAAAAAAAAAAAAAAAAAAAGAAACATTGCTGCGTCTATCTTTGTCATATTTTTGATGAACAGGGTGTGATGCCACTGTAATGGTATTTAGTAAATTATTATGCTCCCGTTAAATTATAGTCCTGTAGCAAATAGTTGCAAATTCAATTACGCTGCTTAGCTTCCAGCGATCCTGCATATTCATCAAAAGCTTCTAAAGATGGCAGTAGCTCTAAATTTCAACGAGGAAAAAGACATATTAGGTAAAACATGGGTCAAAAGTCAATCAGTTAATGCTTGGCTCATCAGAGTCTCAGATCAGCTTGGTCACTGCCCTTGTCTTTCACTGCCATGAGCCTGCTCTGAGATGTTTTGTCCTAAGGAGACTGAATACCTTCTGTCCTGTTCTTTCCAACCGATCCCACTTTCCAGCTGCCAGTGGAGAAGAAGCATGGCTGATCCTCCTCTCCTTCCATGGGGAAAGTGCTGCTGAGGGCAGACCTCCCTTGGGAAAAGGCAGGCTTTTATCTGCTGAGCTCAAGGTTAAGCCTGCTACGAAATCTCAAGGGCAAATAAGCACTTGGAGATTGTAGAACTCAGTAACAGGAAATCTGAGTGTCGGCTTTCAGGGATTCGTGTTTCTTTAGGGGAGAAGGTCTGAATTAAACAGCTTCCCCAAGGAGAGCTGAACATCCACTGTAGACAAAGAAGTCTTCAAAGCAAGGTCAAAGGCAATAAGCAATATTTGCATGATCCAAGGAAGCCACTGTCTGGGGACTGCAAGCTCTTTATAAGAGGGCTGAAGAGTGACATCAAATGAAATGAAAGAGGCTGTGGGAGAAGAAATGAAATGTCTCTACTGACAGAAATGTAACCAGGAAAAAGGACTTGGTCTGATGTCTTAGGGTAGGAATGCTAGCAACAGCTAGGCAGAATGGAAACACGCTTGGCTGTGGAGTTGCATTCACTCCAGGTTTCCTCCTTTGGTGCTCACAAGTGGTCACCTTGGGCTAGGTCTGCATCTGTAAATGGAAATAGTGTCCTTCTGTGTCTGTCTTGAGAGGTATCAACAACCTGCTGAAGACATCTCGGTATGGTGAAAAAGATCAGAGTCTCTGAAGCCAAATGGCTATGGTCTGAATCTTGTCTCCCCTACTTTCTAGCTGTGGCACATTCATTTACTTCCCTGTGCCTCAGTTTCTGTATGTGAAATGGAGCACACAATAGTACTTACCTCAAAATGTTGAGTAATACGTGGGGGATTGATTTTGGGATCCTCTGAAGATACCCAAATCCTCGGATGCTCAAGTCTCTGATTTAAAATGGTATAGTATTTGCATATAACCTACGCACATCCTCCCGTATACTTTAAATCATCTCTAGATTGCTTATAATACCTAATGCAATGTAAATGCTATGTAAATAGTTGTTATACTGTACAGTTTAGGGAATAATGACAAGAAAAAGAAAGTCTGTACACATTCAGCACAGATTTTTTTTTTCCTGAATATTTTCAACCCACAGTTGGTTGAATCACAGATGTGGAACCCACGGATGCAGAGAGTCTATGTATGTGCAATGTACTTGGAACAGTGCCTGACATCTAATAATATGACTATGTAAGCCTTTGTTTTTATTGTGATTAGGAATATTATTATTACGACTCCTTGAGGAAGTCATGTGGTCCTCAGAGAATATTACTTAGGGGAATTACAGAGAAGGAAAGGATGCTCACAGATAATCAACAGCTGTTCTTCATTTCACAGTGTATGGTGACCTGTAGTCCTTTTCTACCTGACAGAGGTGATATTTTCCAACACCATCCATCTAATTGTGATGCACAGCTGGGGACTGAGTTCCATTATGCTCCAGAATCCCCTCCTAAAACATCCATTGCTCTGCACCCAAGATAAAGCCTAACTGATGAATTCATTCCTTGTCTCCAAAAGTTGATTTATTACTGTCAAGGCCAATATAATACCAAAATACCTGGCCTTGAACCACCGTTGGGAGTATTTGAGCAACCATGTAGCTGAGACCACGCCAGCACAGAGGAGCCAACTGCTCCTTTATCGAGTGGGGAAAAAGAAATCTCAGCGTCTGTAGACAGGAAGAGGCACTGCTGATTCCTGCAAAGCTCTAGATCTGTATGGTAGGCATGAGCTTTTCGCCAATATCTGGTTCTGTCAACAATCAGATGCATGGGAGAAGTGTGTTCTACCTTCTTTCAAGTTCACTGTGGGCCTGTGATTTGCTTTGGTAATGACCCAGAGAGCAGAGCCAGGTGATACATGTCAGTCCTGGGTGAAATCCCTCACTTGCTGGGGGTTGGGGGATGGTGACCCTGAGCCCACTCTTCCCTGCTTCTTGTGGCAGAAGCACTTGTAGGCAAGGAGGGGACATAAGGGCAAGGCATCCTGAAATTCCAAGCTAACCAAAGAGGACTGTTAGCCTGCAGGGGAGGTAAACTTCTCTTTGGTAGGCCACTGTTATTTTGGTCTTGTACTTCTTTTCTTTTCTTTTTTCCCTTTTCCAGACGGAAGCATAAAGTGATCTACCTCGGCTGATGGCTTATAAATGAGCATGTATAAATAAAAAGGTGATCATTAGGAACTGAAAGACATTTCCTCCATGCTAAATATAGGTCATTCTTTTTGATCATTGTTAAAGTGATGTTCACACCATTACTTAGCTTTCCATCAGCTTTTTGAGAAAATGTTTATTACATGCTCAAGTACACGAAGGGAAAGTATGAGCTGGTTGCTACAAGAGGAAGGTGGGTTTTTTGACACATTGTTAATGTATTCAAATGAATCTGGTGAAACCCTGGTGAAGTGTCATGATCCATTCTTTGCTTTCTACCTTCCAGCAACTTGATTGGTGACACCAGGGAAGACATTCAAAGACACACTCATTATGTTTTTGGATCATGAAAAATTGAATGCATGCATCCAGGATTTGTAATAATCTTGCTGTCTAAAATCAATTAGATTCAGATTGAATTGTGCCCAGTTGCATGTCATGCTGTGCTTTTAATTTGATGGTGTAGCATAACATTTCTGTTATCATTCACTGTAATGCTATTTATTATCTCAAAAGATTGATAACTACTTAAGTGTCCAAGGGTAGGGGAATGGTTATATACATTGTGATTTATGTCCACAGAGAATATTTAATATCATAAGGAATGCTAAAGATACAATGTTAAATTAAAAGATCAACTAAATATGAAATTGTATACAGTATGATTCCAATGTGGTTTTAAAAGGAAAGGACCTGAGTACTAAAGGCAAGGTTTTCTTCTTTCTGTCTCTTTTTTATTTTCCAATAAATTTTTACATGAGTAGGTATAATTTTTATAATAAGGATAACATACTTTGTACAAGACAGCAAACTTTACATAAGGATTTAAAGGTTAGAGAGCGGGTCCTCTTTCCCACATTTAGTTAGGATCTGCGTCAACCTCACTGCCTCACTGGGGTTTATCATGCCCAGGATGAGGCGACAAATTTGTGATATTTGCAGTGTTCTCAGTGCTACTGCTGGAGTTATGCCAGTTCTGATTTATGAGTTCCTGTTCCAACATGGTTTAAGGTATTTTCCAGAAAACTATATAATAAAATATAAGTGCCAGGCTGAGCTGACATGGCAGTAATTGGGGAAGACTCAGCATTCAGTTATGTTTTCTATCTAAATATAATCAATGCTTTCCTGACTTAAGGTATTCTTGAATATGCATTAAGAAAGAACACTTGGCCAGGTGTGGTGGCTCATGCTTGTAATTTCAGCATTTTGGGAGGCCAGGCAGGCAGAACACCTGAGATCAGGAGTTTGAGACCAGCCTAAACAACATGGAGAAACCCCATCTCTACTAAAAATACAAAATTAGCTGGGCATGGTGGTGCATGCCTGTAATCCCAGCTACTCGGGAGGCTGAGGCAGGAGAATCGCTTGAACCCCAGAGGCGGAGGTTGCAGTGAGTCAAGATGGTGCCACTGCACTCCGCCTGGGCAACAAAAGCGAAACTCCGTCCCCCCCCCCCAAAAAAAAGAACATTTAAGCATTTATATTGTCTTAGATAAAATTCATAAGGACCTAAATTTTAAATGTATTTAAAAAGTATTTTTCAATCTAGACAAAAGAGCATTTTCAGTAGTTTTTGTTCTTGTGTGTTGATTCTAATGCTGCATCTAATTTATCTTTTTCTACCTTTATATACTTTTATAGGAAAAATTAATATATAAATACTTCAAATGATATTTAACAATATAGTTCAGAGCTCCTTTGAAGATTGCCTACTCTATAGCTTACGTGCTACAATGCTTGATTTAGCTCTTGCTGTTGAATTTTCTCTACTTTAAAAACAGCATTAAGTGCAAAAAATTCCACAATTATTCTATTTTTTTCATATAGCGTTATAACTGCCATTCTAAATGCAGTCTTCATTGGGCTATGTTGTACTGGAAAATACATATTGTAAAAGGTGGGTGAGTTAGCAGTATACTTTTGTTTCTGAGGAACTTGCTTGCATTTTAAATTTGGAATCTTCTAACAACCTTATACATGGTTTACTCCATTCTCTTTAATAAAATGTATTTGGGAAAATTTACTTTGATTTTTAAAGGGACTCTTCTGATTTAACCTGATTGCTGTATCATGTATATACTCTGGTCCACCTGATTTTTTGTTTGTTTGTTTTTTTGGTAGATATGGGATCTCACTATGATGTCCCAGACTGGTCTCAAATTCCTGGCCTCAAGCAACCCTCCTGCCTTAGCCTCCCAAAGTGCTGGGATTAGAGGTGTGAACCACTGCACATGAAATTTCTTTGTAACTCATCATTTGAGATAAATATGATTGAATAAAGAAAAGGACATTTCACAACAGGTACACAAAGAGCTTTGTTGAAAAACATATTAGAGATAATTCCCTGAATTTTCTCCAATACTACCTACATTCATTCATTCACACATTCATTCGTTCTTTTGTCTGCTCCTTCAATACACAATTATTGAGCACCTAGAATGCTCAAGACCTGGGTGCCCTAAGTCATTTTGTTAGCTCTTGAAGAACTGCAGATCTTATTCTCAACTACACTTGAGTGTTTGGAGACACTGAATTACAGTGCTGAACTGTTTGTCACAATATTACTGTTAGTGTATTGTAACAATTACAGTGTGTTCATTGTTCTCTCTCCCCTTACTAATTTCGTTCCTTAGAGCTGATACTGGATTAAAGCAGATGCAGAGAGGAGAGGGCAGGATTGCAACCTCAGTCACCACGGGCAGGGACGAAGGGAGCGCTGGGTTGGATTCTACGGGGGCATATTTGAGAGACTTTCCATCATGCATCTCTATCATGCACTTTCTATCATGTACAAGAGTACACTTTTTCAAGAATGAAAAACAAAGCAAAACAACATACACAGGTCAAGGATACAGGGTTTGTTTGATTTGGGTGGCTATCTGGGAAACAGAGAAAGCAAGTTAGAGGAACTTGACTTGTTAAGGTGAGATGTGCATATTCATGCAACTATTAGGCTGGTGCAAAAGTAATCGCACTAAAGGCAATGGCAAAAGCCGCAATGACTTTTGCACCAACCTAATAGTTAATCAGTTCAAATCCTTAGGAAACCATGTCTACCTTCAACAGGAAATAATAATGGTTGTGAAAGTCTTAGGCAAACATGCTTCGGTGCGATGCAATGAGATGGTTCTCAGGTCGTCTGCTGGGTAAAATGAAGTTTCCCTGCACCTTCCTTTTTCCTTGTGCAGGTTCCCTGAGTGGCATCCAAGGTCTTGCCTACTGATGTGACTGAGCCTTTCACTTTTTGACTAATTGTTGCGGCAACAAGACAGAACATCAATTCATTCATCGTAGCTGCTTATAATATGCCGAAGTATAGTAGAGTGTGAAACAGGAACATCTTTGTGGCAATAGGAGCTTCCATTCTTCCCTCTGGTCTGCATTTTGTAGATAATTTGGAAAGTCACAAGTCATGGGGAAAAAGGGCTTTCCTAAACCTCTTGGGAAATATCTCTCCCTGGTATTACACATGAATTATTATTTGGAAAAACTGAAAGGCTAAAATGTCTTCAGAATTAGAAAACTAGGCAATATTGCTTTTTCCCTTTATTGCCCATGGGGCTCCCAAAATAAATATATTTTATTGGAAATAAAATTTTAAATAATATTTTGCTTTTAAAAATAAGATGCCTCAAAAAAATTCAGAAACTATAGAACATATTTTTTAAAGTAAAGGTTACCCTGATCTTCCTACTAGAAACAATCACTGTTTATAAATGGAGACAAGAGGAAAGATATACACAGACATTTATAGTCTCATATAAACAATATGTAATTCTGTATTTATGATATCTCAACTAGGGATAGTTACAGAATATTTTATATTTCTGCTGTTCAAATAATTCTAGAAATAAGAATATTTTCTATTATTTTAAATACAAATGTACACACGTTATTTTGTAAACCACATTTTAATGGCTGTATAATATTCCATTCTATATTCACAACAGTGCTTTTTTAAAATGTAAAAATTACCTTTTGGTATAAAATGATAGGTTGTTACTCTTTCTACCTACCAAAGCATTGTACAACTATAAGAAGATATTTGTTAGATCAATTTGCTGCGCTAAAAAAAACCCCACAGAATTTGGCCAGCAATACGTATCATATTCACCCACTCTCATCCAAAACTAGAAAGAGTTAACATATGTGCTGCCGCCATCGGCACAGTGTGGGAAGGAACACAGTCTCCTAGTTAACTGTGTGTGTGTGTTTTTTTTTTTTTTTTAAATCACACCCATAATGCAGCTAGAAGTGAATGTCAGGCCAAGATAGAAGCATTTCTATATTCTAATGAAGACAGCAATAGGATTACAAACAAGAAAACTCGGAACACAGAGAACCAAAAGGAAAGGAAAGGATTCAGTTGGACGATCTGTGTCGACTATTCGACACCACCAAAATGCTGTCATTTTCTGATTAAATGCAAAGAAACTATTCTCACTTGGTAAACTATATTTCATTCATACACATGATAGAAAACCTTGTAACTTACAAGGAGAAACCGTATGAATAGTTCCGGTTTGGATTTTAAACTCTGATTTTAAAGAATGACTAAGCTGTTTTGAATTCATAAATATACCTCACTTACTTAATTGTGTCCACAATAGATGAAGCCACAGTCACACCGCTTGCTGGCTTTACTGATCGCCTGCGCTTCCAAAATTAGGGCAGTTGCCGTCTAGACCGACTGACGGGTGTTCAGCTCAAGCTGTGATCTCCTTGGCCTGCAGGACCACTCTTTGCGAAAAGTGCCATCCCCATTCAGGCTGGGGAGACGCATTTAATCTTGGTGCTGTTTGCAGACAGACTTTAAAAAGCCTGTCCCAAGAATACATCTTTGCCAGTAGTTTAGTATGTCAAACTGAGGACAAGAACCATGCTCTATTCTTAAGACACAACTGTTTGTGGATCGGGAAGATTAGCCAAAAAGAAAGCTGGAGGTCAGGAAGGTGGCCAGACCTTAGTGTGGGAGCCCGGCCACTCCTGTGAGATTCAGGAAGGGCACTGTGGCCATGGAAAAGCACTATGGGCCAGGCGCAGTGGCACACGCCTATAGTCCCAGCACTTCAGGAGGCTGAGGCGGGCAGATCACTTGAGGTCAGGAGTTTGAGACCAGCCTGACCAACATGGAGAAACCCCATCTCTACTAAAAATACAAAATTAGCTGAGCGTGGTGGCACGCACCCGTAATCCCAGACACTTGGGAGGCAGAGGCAGAAGAATCGCTTGAATTCAGGAGACAGAGGTTGCGGTGCGCTGAGACTGCACCATTGCACTCCAGCCTGAGCAACAAGAGTGAAACTCCATCTCAAAAAGAAAAGAAGGGAAAAAAAGAAAAGCACTGTGAGGAAGGGCACGCCCCAGGGTGGCCGTTTGTGGCTTGGTGAGATGTGACTGTCCAGACTCCTTTGTTTATTTAATAATTGTATACTATATTTTTGTGGAAAATAATAAAATCCTTGTCAGGAGTTGGGGAGGGAGTCCTTGTGGAAAGGAGAGGCCTGAAGAAGGAAGGTACAATATTCTTCCCCGAGACGCTGGGTCCGGTGAGATGAGCGTGTCAGGTATAATGCGGTGTTTTGGAAACTTGGAAACTCTAAGCATCTGTTACTTTTTTAAAAAGGCATTCAGGCCGGGCGCAGTGGCACACGCCTGTAATTCCAGCTACTCGGGAGGCTAAGGCAGGAGAATTGCTTGAACCCAGGAGGCAGAGGTTGCAGTGAGCTGAGATTGCACCATTGCACTCCAGCCTGGGCAACAGAGTGAGACTCAGTCTAGGAATAAAAAAAAAAAAAGGCGTTCACCACCCTTGCCATCCATTGCCCAGATGGAGCAGAGCATGGTGGGTAGGCGCCAGCCCCGGGTGGAGGGATGACCCCATGTGTGTCTGGCTGTGACACGTGTGGCAGTCCAGTGGTCCACAACCAGTACTGCCACAGGGCCAAGCCTGAAGTTTGACTCAGGACTCGTCATGTACGTTAAGAAAACTGAGGAGAGGATAATTTATGGCATGTGCTCTGAGATTCCCTTAAATAGAAAAGACCAGCCGTTCAGCCTTTCTCAGTGTGTCCGCTCTCTCCCATGCCTCTCACTGAATGGCTGGGAAACACAGACCTACAAAAACCAGCCAGAAGAAATTCCGGTGCAAGCAACAGTGTCCAGATTATCACACGGTCCCACGTTCCTTCCTACGGACGCCCACCCCGCAGAATGACTGCAAGGCTCAGGGAGGTGAGGGGCATGGAAACACCTGGCTCACTGTCTGGCGCCTGGCTGGGCCTCAATCAATCTTCCTTTCCTTCCCCAGAGTGAAATGTGGACACTGATACCTCCCTTCATATACCAAAGAAGTAGCTTATTTAATAAACCCCAGGTAATAATTCACTTTAGAATGCATGCTAAAT
Organism: Theropithecus gelada; assembly: GCF_003255815.1. NCBI lineage: Eukaryota > Metazoa > Chordata > Mammalia > Primates > Cercopithecidae > Theropithecus > Theropithecus gelada. The sequence goes on along the minus strand of NC_037681.1, from coordinate 28,614,871 downwards.
TATAATTTATACATATCTTAAACTGAGCACTGCATTAAATTTTAACTTTGAACAAAATGAAAATTAGTTAAATTCCTCAGCGTACACTGAGTAGATACTGAAAATGCTCAGAGTAAGGCTCTGTAAATGACGTTTACAAAGGATAGAACACAACCGGAAGATGGAGAATGGGCTGTTACTAGGTGGGTTGACTGAATTCCCTGCAGTAAGGTTTAAAAGAAACACTTGTGGCCTCAGAACCTGCTGGAGTTAGACTCACAGAGAATTGTTAGGTATTTTTGGAGATAACGCATATACAAATAATTTTTTAAAAAATCAAAATTGAACTGGACTTTCATTAAGTCAGTTTTAATGAATTTAAACTGTTTGCTGAAGTTGTAACAGCTCTACATCTACTTTCCTTAAAATAATAAATGTTTTAAGGGCTGTATTAAACCACCTGCTGTCAACCCCGAAAAAGTAAACAAGAGCCTTTGTGGCCGGGCGCGGTGGCTCACGCCTGTAATCCCAGCACTTTGGGAGGCTGTGCTGGGCGGATCACGAGGTCAGGAGATTGGAACCATCCTGGCTAACACGGTGAAACCCCATCTCCACTAAAAATACAAAAAAATTAGCCAGGCATGGTGGCGGGCACCTGTAGTCCCAGCTACTTGGGAGGCTGAGGCAGGAGAATGGCGTGAACCCCGGAGGTGGAGCTTGTGGTGAGCTGAGATCGCGTCACTGTACTCCAGCCTGGGCGACAGAGCAAGACTCTGTCTCAAAAAAAAAAAAAAAAAAAAAAAAGACTTTGTGTTAGATGGAGAGGATAGATTGTGTGTGTGTACCTGTAAGAGCAGTAGGATGATGTGCCAGAAAGGAGGGGGATTTAGGACCTAGGATCAAACTGTCTATGGAACACACTCCGAGAGAGAGCTCAGAAACGATGTTCCACCCAGGTCCGACCCAGCCACTGAGAGCCCACTGAGCAAGCAGGGCCTGGAGACAAGGGTGTGGCGCACAGCAGATGTATTCCCCAACTGCCCTGGCATCCTCCCAGAGCGGGGAGTCATTTACTGTCTCCCACCACACCTCCTGCCCTCTTGCTGTAATAGACTGTGGACAGCGTCCATCTGATGGCCTGTTGTGGTACAGGCAGCCCTGGACAGAGACAGGAACTGTGATCAGGGCTCTCGCCGTCACTTTGAACATGTCACTTGTACTTTTCTGGATCCATGGGTCTCCTCATTCACGCAGGTGAGGGCTGGGCTGGTGCTGTCATGGACAGGTCCTCTTGGAGCTGTGACTGGGGGTGCTGACATTTGGCTGAAGAGCAAAGAAGTCAAGAATGCAGTGAAACCTGTTGCTTTCGCATCATTTAGTGGCCCATGTTGCCAGTGGAGTTAGAGAATACACAGAGAAAGTCCGGAGAGGTTTTACTATAGCATTTTCCCGTCTTTTCCAAGGCTCAGCTCTTAGCAACATCGCTCTCATTTGAATATCTACTTGGGCTGGAAATATTTTATTATCGTTTAAAATACTTGGGAATTCATCATGTTAGGGTTCGTATTTCCTGCAGTGAGAAAGAAGGGAAGCCAGTAGCCTCATTTAACACCTACTGTTTTCCAGATCTTGTTCTCAGCAATTTTGCATGTATTTCCTTTTACAGTAGAGGGATGGGTGGTGAGGTGAGGATGATTTCACAACTCCAACTTGCTCTTTCATTGACTCCCAGATTCGCACTGAGAATTCAAGTTGGGTGTCTGAGAAACTCAAGGACAAAGGGTGAGAGGTTGTGGTGTAAGAGGAATTCTTAGGAGGAAGCGAAATGGTGAATCTTAGCTTTAGTGTAGAGAAAGGGGCAACAGCAAGACAAGCAGACAAACAAAAATACCGAAGTGAAAACCGAGTTCAAAGGGCTGCAGGAGCGCGCAGGAGGTGAGGGTAGCTCATGCTTCATGTGGGGAGAGGAGAGAAGGTTTCCTAGAGAGGTGAACATTGAACTGGGCCGTAACTCAGATGAAGGGCATTCCAGCAGACAGACCATGGCAGAAAGGGCTGTAGAGGTCAAAGTGAAGCCAGCGTTACGGCATGAGGTGTTTGGGGAGCGAGATGGAGCCCCCTGGGCCTAGAGCCTGGAGTTGGGGTAGGCCATGCTTGGGACAGTCCTGTGTCCTCCTGTGACTTGGCCCTAACATAATGCAGCCGATTCTGCTGGCAGAGGGAGGGGCCTAGAGAGTCAGCAACCGATTTCCTGCTCAGCCAGTGCCCTGGGAGCACCCTGCAAGCGTCTCTGGACTTTGTAAGTGCCCCCGAGGGAGTTTGAATCCTAGGAAGTTAAAGAGAAGAGCAGCTTCATTTTGTGTTGGGAAAAAACTTTTAAAGCGGAATACTTCATATCTGTAGAACTAGTGTCTTCATTACAGAGATTTTAAAGCATTTGAAAGCCCTTTCTGAGCAGTACCAGCAATGTATTTAGTGCTCTGTAGTGGAAAGCAGGAAAGTGTGTGCAGCCAGCCAGCAAAGAGCTTTCCCTGGAGTTAGATTGACTCAGCCTGTCTCTGGCAGCCCAGCGGCCGCCCAGGGCTGCCTCGGGGGCAAACTGCTATGGGGTAGAAGGCAGGGAAGGCCTTAAGGAAGAAAGAGGAACTTGAACTGGGATTGGAGTGTGACGAAGTTTAGGTTTGTGAAGGCGAGGAGCAAAAGCATCCAGTGCAAGATGCTGCTGGAATTGAGGTTGTGAAACTGGAGACCAGCCCCCCAGCATGACTGGGAGGGAGTTGGAACCGGAGAGGACATCAGGCTTAGACTATGGGAGAGCCAGATGGGTGAGCCTAAGTTTGCTGCATTGGCAGCAATGATGGATGCAAGTGCCATGATGAGTGTGGCTGCACTGTTGTCTTCAGGGCCAGGCAGCCCTCAGAACTTGGGCAGCAAGTGCCATGATGAGTGTGGCTGCACTGGTGCCTTCAGGGCCGGGCAGCCCTTAGAACCTGGGCAGCAAGTGCCATGATGAGTGTGGCTGCACTGGTGCCTTCAGGGCTGGGCAGCCCTCAGAACCTGGGCAGCACCCCGTGCGGGGCAACAGGGAGTGGTGAAGCCTCCGGAGAACCAGCGTTTAGGGTGGGTGCACAGACACCAGACACATAGATTTTCATCTAGTGCTAGGAAAACAGGGCTTTGCGGGTGGTTGTGGTCATTGGACTATGAATTTTTCAACTCTTTTTTTCCTAGGAAGAAATAATTTTAATATTGCAGACTCTCTCCAGAAATGAACTATAAGTGGTTTTAGGAAGTTACCTGATTGTAAGTCAAGAGGCAGGCAGGGAGAAGTGGTCAGAGAAGAGGTGATTTCCAAATCCAGACACGAAGTGATAAGGTCTGGATGGGGAAGAGGTGTTATGTAGGAAGGTGGCAGAAAGGTAAACTGAGAAACAGGGAAGAGGTGAATGGAAGGGATAAGTTGAGGCAGGATCTGAAGAAGAGAGAATCCACAAGCACCCAGATGGTATTCACATGCACAGGGAAGGGCTAGTGTTGAGAAGCAGGTTCTCAGTGATTTAGTCCATTGAGTGGAGCTGTCTTCTTAGCTTTCAGTGACGTGGGTCCAGAGAGCAGGCCACAGTCAAGGTGGTTCACACTCAGTTTTCAAACTCTTATAATTTCCCGTCAACTAAGCCAGCAATTATAAAACCAGAAGAGTGTTTTACAATTAAATGCTGGAATGTCAGAAAAATCAAAACAAAAGCCCAAAGCCCACCGTTTCTTATTATTGCATTCTCTTTATTTAAAACATAATTGTGTGCATAGCCACGCAGTGTGATATTAGTGTATCTCCAGGAACTGTGAATGAGTTAAGTGAGAAATAAATGAATAAAAGAAGAAAAGTGGAATTCCAGTGAAGAAAAGTGAAGCATCTCTAGCTTTAAAACAAACAAAACATTTCTCATGATGATTAAAAATAGAAACCTGAGATAAAAATCCAAGAATTTTACCAATCTATGTACTTTTTATTAAGTCATCAAATAAAAACTTCCACAAGCTCACAAAGGATTTCCCAAATGCTGGGAAGAGGGGTAAGGTATAAATAGACGTACGGGAGACGCGGATTCCGAGATGGCTCTGAGCATGTTGACAGTATGGTAAACAAACGAGCAGTTGCCTTCATGACACAAACACTGGGACTCGGCTAGTTTTGATTTCTAGCTCTGATTCTGTGTGACTGTGCCACCAAAATTAAGATTTCTCACTTTACATCTCACCATTCTTGATGGGGCCAGAGCTGGTACAACATTACATTCCGTCTAGAACGATTTCACCCTCGAAGCAAAACTGCAACATCTCATATGGCAACATAGCGTTGTTGTATTCATGACTGCCTTTTCTTTCTTCCTTTCTTCTTCCTTTTTTCTTTCGGTAGCAGGAAGATAATGTGGTTTGATGCAATGGCCCAACACAATAGAAGCTAATGAATAGAGCGTGTTGCACTCGAGAGACTGCCGTTCAATTACTGGTGGTGCCAATCAAGTCGGGAATATTAACCATGGTAACCGCAGATTTTCAGCTCTATAGATGCGTCGGGAAGGCAGTTGCCCTGGGAATCACTGGGGTCCTGAAAGGGAGAGGGGCTTGGAGGGACACAGCACCACTGAGCTGTGAATGGCGCCTTCACAGAGGTGGGCACTGACGGTGACCGCTCTGAGAAGTCCAGGGCTGTGTCCCCAGAGGACTTGCGGGAGTCCACAAGCAAAGGTACAATGGTAGATAAATCTGTATTGAGAAGGAGCTGAATTGCATCCTCCTAAAATTCACATGTTGTGGTTCTAACAATGAGTGCCTTGGAATGGGACTGTTTTTGGAGATAGGCTGGTTGCTAATGTAATTCCTGTAAATGAGATCATACTGGAGCTGGCGTGCCCCAAATCCAATACGACTGGTGTTCTTATAAAAAGGGGACATTCACACACACACACACACACACACACACACACACACAGCACCATGTGAACATGGAGGCAGAGACTAGGGTGATGTCTCTACAAACCGAGACCACTAAAGATGAGCAGCAAACTACCAGAGGCTAGAAGAGAGGGAGAGAGGCCTGGGACAGAGTCTTTCCCACAGCCCCGGAAGAAACCAACCCTGCTGACACCTTAATGTTGGACTTCCAGCTTCTAGAGCTGTGAGAAAATGAAACCCTGTAGTTTAACAGCTCTTTCTATGTGGTTCTTTATTACAGGAGTTCCAGCAAACTAATACCACCCTGAGCCATTGAATCAGGAACTCTGGAAGAAGGCCCAGGATACTGTGTCCAAATTACCCTCAGGGAAGACCTGCTACCCTCTCACATTTGAGAACTGACACTCTAAGCCACCTGTCCCCTTTTGGAACCACCTGGGGATGTCCTAAAAACACAGACTTTTATAATCATCTTGTTGTCCTCAGCCTCTGGCCCCAGACACGCACACCTAGGGTGATCCATTCTGCTGCCTCTTGGAATAGCATTCTGAATCCCGGGGCCCAGGTTCCCCTACACATTCCATATATTCCCAGGAAGGCGATTGCTATCTCAGTCACGAATCCTCACTTTTGTGTAGTGTTTCCCAGTTCCTAGCACACTTTGCCATGAATTTCTTATTTGATTCATTTTGGGTCCTGACCCCACAGTAGGGAAGAATGAGAAGGAGCAACTTGATTGTTCAGCCATCCGTTGGGAGCCAGGCCTGGGGCACACAGGCCTGTATAGCAGGTATACAGAGTGTCAGTTCTGAGACTTAGAGTGTCAGTTCTCAAATGTGAGAGGGTAGCAGGTTTTCCCTGAGGGTAATTTGGACACAGTGTCCTGGGCCTTCTTCCAGAGCTCCTGATTCAATGGCTCAGGGTGGTATTAGTTTGCTGGAACTCCTGTAATAAAGAACCACACAGAGACAGCTGTTAAACTACAGGGTTTCGTTTTCTCACAACTCTAGAAGCTGGAAGTCCAACATTAAGGTGTCAGCAGGGTTGGTTTTTTCTGGGGCTGTGGGAGAGACTCTGTCCCAGGCCTTTCTGCTACTGTATAGTACCTGAGTAGCAGGTACTTAGTATCTGCTAAGATAACTGTTTAATCCTCACAGCAGATCATGAGGTTGGTATTATTATTATTATTCTAAGTTTTGGGGTACATGTGCAGGATGTATAGGGAGGTGGGTACTATTATTATCCCAGTTATACAGATGGGGAAACTGAGGCACGGGAGGGTGAGGTGACTTGCCTAAGGTCACATAGGAAGTGAGTGATGGAGCTGGAAATTTAACCCAGGAAGTCTGGCTATAAGATTCAATCTCTTCTGTAACACAAATAGGCATAATAAACTATTTGTGGTTCCCAACACACCATCAGTTTTCTCTCCTCCATGCCTCTAGTGCAAGTTAATCAGCCTCTTGGGCCCTCAATGTCTTCACCTATGAAATGGGGCTACACCAATGCCTACCTCATAATGTAGTGAGGATCGAACAATACAATCAATGAAACTTACTTTTTGTCTTCCTCCTCCTTTCTCTTGTTCTGTGGTTAACGATGGGGACTTCCATCCCACTGCCTGTGTTTGGGCTGCCTCTGTGGCACTCCTTAGCTGTGTGATCTTTGGCGTGTTACTAAATTTCTCTACAACGAAATTTCTCTAAATTTCTCATCTATAAAATGGGGATAATAAAATTTCCTTCCTCAGATTTATTTTGTGAAGGGGCAAGTAGAGAATACATGTAAAGCTCTTCAGGTAAGCCAAACACCTAGTCAGGTGTTCAAAAATGTGGATTATTATTATTTTCATTCAATAAACACACCTCTTTCGGCCACATCCACACATACTGTATTAGTCTGTTCTCAAGCTCCTAATACAGGCATGCCTGAGACTGGGCAATGTATAAAGGAAAGAGGTTTAATGGACTCACAGTTCAGCATGTCTGGGGAGGCCTCACAATCACGGCGGAAGACTAAGGAAGAGCAAAGGGATGTCTTACATGGCAGTAGGCAAGAGAGAGCTGTGCGGGGGAACTCCCCTTTATAAAACCATCAGATTTTTGTGAGACTTATTCACTACCATGAGAACAGAATGGGGGAAACTGCCACCATGATTCAGTTATCTCCACCTGGCCCCACCCTTGACGTATGAGGATTATTACAATTTGAGGTGAGATTTGGGTGGGGACATAGCCAAACCATATCACATTCTCATTCAACTAGTATTCTGAGCACTATTACGCATATCATTTTGCTTCAGTCTTACAAGACTCCTGTGAAATAGTCATTGTTTCCACTGTAAAGCTGAGGAACTGAGTCACAGAACCAATGTGACTCGCTTGGTGTCATGCAGTCTGTTGATGGTGGAAGAGACTTGAAAACCCCAGTGTGTGCATCTGTTCCTGTTTGCATGACACAATCAGTGGTGTGACCTTCGTGATGAACGACCCACCAAGCGCAGGACAAGAAGAGCACTCGTGTGTTTGAACTTCATCAAGGTTCTTGGCAACTCGTCTACTGACCTGCCACGTACAGCTACTTATCTGGGAGCTCATTTGTGGCTTCTTAAATCCCTTTCCTTTAATTTTGTCTTTACATTGCTTGCTTGCTTTCGCATACCTCTGTCCTCCTCCGACTCCAACTGTGGCCCCCTTGATGATACTGGCCATGGTGGTGTGGCCTGGATAGGGCATGTCCAGATTTGATAACGAATCTCTCCTTGGCCCCCATGGACAAATACTCTGGCTCATCCCTGTGAGTCCCCAGAGACAAGATGTTAGGGTGGAATGGTTCAGCAACCCTGGCTCCTGATACACCTTACTTCCCCTTTGTCTTCTATGAAAACGGGAGTAGGAGCAGTTGATAGAACATTTGAAAACGAACTGCAATTGACTTCAGTTCAGTGTGCACTCATGTTCCATATGAACTCAGGTGATCTCAGTTCATCACCCAGGTCGGGGGTGAGTCCTTTCCCTAAGTGAACCTTTCCTTTCCTGAGGATGGCCATGAGCTTATAGATATTCATTTTGGAGTGAGGAGGTTTGGCTCTCCCCATAGCATTAAGTGGCCTGTAGAAGAGTTATTTGTGAAATTTAAGTGAACTCAGATGAATTTTATTTTCACTATAACAGGCATTTATCACAGGCCTATGATGTGTTTATCAATAGGACACATATTTGGGGGATTAAAGGGACCAGACACACACTTCCACACATATTTGTGCATACATATATATATGCAATCTCTTATAAGGTAGTCCCTGAGCTCAAGAGATTTGCTTCTGCCTTGGAGACCTTACAAAGGAAATCATTGGGGAATAGTCTGTGACATTTTCCAATTAAGGACCTAATGGAATCTATGACCAAATGCTAGATGATTTGTTAAGAGCTGGAAGGACTGCTTTTCATGAATATATTTTGGAGCACTGTGTCCCTCTGACTGAAGGGAGATTTTGTTGGGAAGAGGATGGGGGCAGAGATGTGGAGAGCTATTTTTCTAGAATGGAAGTAGTGGTATTAGGGAAACAATATTGGACTTTCAGGCCAAAGACTTGCATTTCAAATTTTAGTCTGATATTTGTTCACAGTTGGATCTTAAGCAAGTTAATTAACCTCTCTGAACCCAATTTTCTCATCTGTGAGATGGAGTTAATAATATCTACTTTAAGGATTGCTGAGTAGAAGAAATGCAGTAATATACTGTGAGCGGATTCTGTAAACACTGAAGTGCTGTATTCACAGACGGGCAACTCTTGCAACAAGGACAGCAACACGGCTCACCGGGATGTCCAGACATGGGGATGGTACGGAGCAAGGGAGGCCAGCGGATAGGTGTACCTGGCTTTCTCACTGCTGTGCCTCTGGGACACGCTAGGCCTGACCTGGACCGGGGACAGTCAGAGAGGTTGCAGTGTGGACGCAGAGCCTGGGGCGTGTTGGAGCAGGAGTGGGCAAGTGGCAGAACTGCACGGTGCTTTTCTAAGGAGCTTGCCTTCCACCTGCACATGGAGTGGATGTCTTAAGCAGGGAGTGACGTTATCTCACTGTGCTGGAGAAGATGGTTCTGAGAGGGTGTACTGTAAGGCCTAAATGTCTTAGTGCTGCCCTGACATATTTGAACCTCAGAGGACCTCAAAGTCCTAGATCTGACTTCCCCTGCTTTTGCCAGGTACGCTCCCAGTGGGTGGGAGGGCCTCCCAACCCAGCTAGAGGCCATATTGGCTGGACTGGCTGCACTCACCCCATTCTCAGCCCAACAGGTTTCACTTCCTGCTAGCTCGCCACATCATTCAAACAAGCCGATCACACCCTGCCCTGAGGACCAGGGGGACCCCACACTCTTGGTACTATAAAGCCTGCCTCCCGCCTCCTCTGGTTGCTCACTGGGCTCCTGAATGCCGGCTCTGTATGGCCCACAGTGTCCTCCTCCCCAGGCAGTGAGTAAACGTGGCCAGGAAACAACTGCATGCCTCATCTTTCTTGGTCGTGTGTCCTGTGTTTGACCATTCTCGGAACCCGGGGGCAGGATCCCCTCCCTCACCCATGGGGTGAAGACGGGGCAAGCAGAAGAGAGGGGTTCATCCTTGAGCTGCCCCGGCTCCTCTGACCTGGTTTCAGTCACTCACTTCTTGCCTTGTTCCTTGGGGTCAATCCTTGTATGCCCATCCCAGACACTGGGTGTCTGTCTCATCCCTTGCATGAGAGTTTCTGCCTTGGTTCTCTCCTCGTATGCACCCCTCCTAGTGTGCAACCCAGGTTTCTGTGTGTGCGTTTGCATGCGTGGGCTTGCTCCTTTGACTTACACCATTTCTCTCTGTCTCTGGGAAGCTTCTGGTGTCCTTGATCGTTTGTCGACTCTATAGTCTCTCCTCCCTTGGCATGTAGCATACAAAGCACAAACTCGACCCACTCATCTGACACTGATCCCTATGGCCTTGTTTGCCATGTATCTTCTTATTTTAGAGAAATTGCTCATCTGCCAAATTAAATTGTAAACTTCTTGGAGGTTGGGGACCTGGTTTGATGCCATGTTTAAGAGTGTGTTAAGTTAGAGGTTGCAAACTGGCAGTCCCAGTAAGATATGTTTTATATGGTCCACACATGTTTCAAAGTTTTTGAATGAGTTGCTACCTTTAAGATTCACATAAGAATCTTTATTTTGAGCTTCTCAGGAGATCTGGTGATATGAGGATGCATTCTGACATAGCAACCATCATCTAGGATTGCACAGTGTGGCTCCTTGCCTTGGCCAGGGTTCCATTTAGCCCCTCTGCATTCTGCATTTGCCTAAGTTTGCTGTCCTGACAGGAAACCTGCTCTCCTCCTGTTGTTGACCTTCTGAGGCTGGCTGTCCAGCTTCCTGGGCTTCCTGTTTATTGTATGTTGTAGCCCCATCTTGACAAAACCCAGCCTGCCAAGTTGACACCTGGTCCATCTCCCAATGTTTAAGACTACCCCGCTACCATCCTCAGCTGAACTGCATTCAACTCTTGCCTATATCAGCACAATAACCTTCTCATTGCTCTTATCTTACTTGCTCTTTTTTCCTTATTGCGGTAAAATATACATAACATGAAGGTTACCATTTTAACCATGTTGAAGTGTAGAGTTCAGTGATGCCTTAAGTGTACTCACAGTGTTGTATAACCATCACCATTCTCCAGTTTCAGAATTTTCATCATCCTGCATTTCAAGCCCATACTCATTAAGTCATCACTCACCGTTCCTCTGTCTCCCCGGCCTCTGGCAATCACAGATCGGCTTTCTGTCTCTATGGATTTGCCTATTCCGGGTGTGGCATGTAAATGGAGTCATACGATATGTGGGCTTTCATGTCTGGCTTCTTTCATTGAACATAATAGTCTCAAAGTTCATGCACATTGCAGCATGTGTTAGTGCTGTATTTCTTTTCATCTCTGAGTAATATTCCATTGCATGGATAGGCCACATTTTGTTTGTCCATTCATGGATTGATGAACATTCGGGTTTTTCCCACCTTCTGGCTATTGTGAGTAGTACTGCTATGAACGTGGGTGGACAAGGTTTTGTTGGAATCTCATCTGCTTCTGCCTCCCACAACTCTGTTTTCCATAGGGCAAAATAGTCTTTTAGAAGAGATACCTGCTCTTTCACCCCTTTGCCTAAACTTCAGTGGCTTCCCTTGTCTTACAGGATAAAATTGAAACTCATGAAGGTGTTCTGCAGGGCCTTGCCAGTGCTGGCTTTTGCCTGGCGCACCAGCCTGAGCCTGTCTCCTCCCTGCTTTGTGTATCTCGGCCGCTGGGCACTTCTTTTAGTTTCTGGACTACAGCGGGCTTCCACTGCCTCTGGCCCTCCCCACATCTTTTTCAACTCAGCCTATAAAGTTCTCTGGATTCTTTTTCACCAAACTCACTCTTAATCACACTTTAGATTTCAACTAAAAATTTCACTTTCTAGGGCAGGGTTTAACGACCTCCTGACTACATCCAGTCCCCCTGTTTTACATTTGCTCACAGCCTGCCCTTCTCTGTAGCAAGTATCACAATTGTGATGCAAGTGATTAATTGTGCATTCCCTGAAAAGTAAGACCAGGAGGGCTGATACTTGTCTTGTACACAGCTACAAATCCAGCATGCAGCTGGATTTCCTTAGACTTAGTACGTGCTCAACGTCAATTCGTCCAGTGTTGAGGGAGGCCAGCCCCTAGCCACACAGCCACCTTTGCTGGTCTCTGGCCCTGCTGCTCTTCCACACCTCCGCACCGATGCACTCTGCACAGTGTGGGGCAGGAGCAGGGAGGCCCTGGGTCCTGTGGGGAATTTGGGGAATGTGCATGATTTCCTGTGAGAGCCATGCAGACGGCAATGTTCCCGTGTTCTGTGATAGCTGCAAGGTGAGAGGTGCGGTCTTTTACTCAGAGACTGGAAAATAAGATGAAGGTGCCATGTGGGAAAATTGCTTTCATCTGGCTCATGACTGTTTTTTGTTAAGCAGAGGAACTCCAGCCCAAGCAAAAGCTGAGAATATACGATGGCTGAAATTTATTAAGCTTCAGGCCAATGTTCATACATTTGAAATGATGTCAGAGCCCAGAAGACAGAATCACTTAATCTCCTGCAGAAGACTGAGAAAAGTTACTACCCCATAGAAGATCAGGTCCAGGATTTTCCTCCTGGAACAAACACGGGGTGATTAAGGTATAGTTGTCTCTAGCAGAACGAGGGCAGTGGTAACCAGATTTGACACAGTCCCACAGACACCATGGTGGAGACTCCAGCTGGGCCAGACTTTCATATGGAAAGAATGGATCTCCGCAGGTGACTGAGCACTGTGTGGAGACAGCATGGGGAGGGCTTCACTCAGGGGTGATGGCCTGGGGCAAAGTGGGCTGCTGAACACTGGGCATGGGGTGAGCAAGGAAGGTCTAGCTAGACAGATTCCCACTGGAGCCAGCCTTTGGGAGTCCTGACTCTTCTGTGGCCCACAGGTATATACAGACTTTTTTTTTTTTTGAGACATAGTCTCTTTCTGCTGTCACCCAGGCTGAAGTGCAGTGGCACAATCTCGGCTCACTGCAACCTCCACCTCCCAGGTTAGAGTGATTCTTCACCTCAACCACCCAAGTAGCTGGGATTACAGGCATGCGCCAGCACACCTGGTTAATTTTTGTGTTTTTAGTAGAGATGGGGTTTCGCCATGTTGGCCAGGCTGGTCTCGAACTCCTGACCTCAAGTGATCTGCCCGCCTCTGCCTCTCAAAGTGCTAGGATTGCAGGTGTGTGTCACCACGCCCGTCCAGGTATATGTAAACGCAGAAGGAGGAGCTTGCCTTGGTTAGGCATGTTTCCTATGATGTCATCTGCTGGTGTTTGTCATCTGCTGCGTATGCCCCATGCCAGGTGCTGGGCTACCTTCCACACGTACATCATTCCTGAGCCCCACGGTGACCATCCCAGGTCAGTGCTCTGATCAGCCGCATTGTAGGGATGGAACCAAACTTGGAGAGATTGAAGAACTTGTCCAAGAATATTGACTTAATAAGTGACAGAGGTAGGATTCAAACGCAGGTTGGTTAACCATACAGTGAGTTGGTGCTCTTTTGGAAGCTTAGGAACAGGCTTAGGAGCCCTTAGGATTCTGTTCTGTGCAGCAGGAAGTAATTATATCTGGTGAAATAGAGAAATCCATCGTCATCAGTGTCCCCAAAGAACCAGAAGCAGATTCCTAAAGATGCATGCACATACGCACACACGCATACACACACACACACACACACACACACACACGCCAAAAACCAAAACAGATGAGCCAGAACTCTTGACAGCAGTGCCTTCCTCTCAGCCATGAAGGGCTTGGTGAATTGGTTTGAGTTGATGTTCAGGCTGGTATCGTGTGACCAAACTAAGTATATAGTCATCCTCTTGGGTTCTGTTTCCTGGAATTACATTTCTGGTTCAGTGTTATAACATCACCCACTTGATAATATCAGAGAGAGATGGTTCATTTTCAGCAGTTCCCTTTACACAACCTCATGCCAAAGTAAGGAAAACCATGCTGAAATTCACAGGAAGGTGGCATAGCTCAGGGTTTATGAACACAAGTTCCTGAAATGACTGCCCAGGCCAAATTCCAGTTGCACTACATATTGCTGTGTGACTCAGGGCTAGTTACTTAAACAATCTGTGTTTTCCTTTCTACTTCTGTAAGTCAGGGTAAAGATGGTACCTTCCTGTGATCATTAATTTTATGTGTCCACTTGGCTAGGCTATAATACCCAGATATTTGGTTAAATACAAGTCTGGATGTTTCCGTGAAGGTAGCTTAAGATGAAATTAATATTTAAGTCAGTGGACTTTGGGTAAAGCAGGTGACCCTCTATAGTGTGGGCAGGACTTATCCCGTCAGCTGAAAACCTTAAGAGAAAAAGACTGATGTGCCCCGAGGAAGAGGGGATTCTGCCTCCAGACTGCTTCTGGACTCAAGCTGCAACATCAACTTTTCCCTGAGTCTTCAGCCTGCATGCCTACCCTGCAGGTTATGGACTTGCAGCCCATAAGATCACATAAGTTAATTTTTAAGACCAATTCTATCTCTCTCTGATATTATACATATATATGTATATGTATACAGACTGCAAGTCCTAAATTTAATATAATTACTAACATGATGGACACTGCTCTAGGGCCTTCACATGTAGCAACTCATTTAACCCTCAAAATAACCCAGTAAGGGAGTGTAGTGGTCAGGCTTCCTCAGAAACAGAACCAATAGGAGATATATATACACACATATATGTATATATGTATATTTATGTATATACACACAAATATGTATATATGTGTATATATACACACTATATATATATGCATGTATATGTATGCATATCTATGTACACACATACATATACATGCATGTGTGTGTGTGTATATATATACACACATACATACATGCCAGAAAGACCTAGCTAAAGGCAGGAACCTTGGGCAGCATATCAGGAATCTGACAGAAACGTGCAGAAAGCCAGGAGAATCTCAACCTCTTCTGTATGACTCTGCCTTTTCTCTATCTCTCCTCAGCATATTACAAAGGCTGTGTAATATAATAATAGGAAAGTGTAGTGGTCAGGCTTCCCCAGAAACAGAACCAATAGGAGATACTTATATAGACACACACACACACACACACACACACGTATGTGTATATAAATATTATATGTATGTGTATATGTATATGTGTGTGTATATCCACACATATATACACATTTACATATATGTATATGCGTACATGTATGTGTATATGTATATTATTTGTATATGTGTATTATGTGTGGTTATATACACACAGATACACATATACATATATACACATACATGTATAATATATATACATACATATGTGTGTGTATCTATCTATCTATGTATCTATGTGTCTATCTATCTATCTAGGTATATCTCCAATTGGTTCTGTTTCTGGGGAAGCCTGACCACTACACGTCCTTACTGGGTCATTTTAAGGATTAAATGAGTTGGTACATGTGAAGTCCATACGGCAGTGTTCAACATGTTAGTACTTATGTTAAATGTAGTACTTGCAGTCTGTGTACACTCTCTGCATGATCTAAGGCATTGGGTGGGGCACCGTTCTTGTCCTCAGGAAGAGGAGAGTCCTGTGGGAGTGCACATGGCCATTGTAATATGCTGAGGAGAAGGAGATAAGAAAAGGCGGAGTCCTAGATGGAGAAGAGGCTGTGATTGCCCTGGCTTTCTGCACGTTTCTGTCAGATTCCTGACGTGCTGCCCAAGGTTTGTGCCTTTAGCTAGGTCTTTCTATCATTATAAGAAGGAGTGAATTTAAGGGGATGTCAGCTTCCTGAATGTGAGACTGGCTTTTGTACAGGGAAGTTGTTTCTTATTCAATACTGGGGTTACAGAAGGCAAAGCATCTGATGGACCTGTGCCACTTGACTTTGATAAAAAGCAGCTGTTTTCCTGGCAGGTGCACATGCCCATCTATGCTAAGGGCTGGCACAGCGGCAGGTTCGTTAGAGAGCAGTTCTCATCCTGGGGAAACTTGGGGCACAGGGAGGAAATCTCCACCTGGAAAGCTGTGATCCCATGGCATTGCTGAAAAGGATGAGAGGAGGGAGTAGCCAGCACTGATGGAAACCAGGGAGGGCAGTGGAGTTTCTGTGGATGATAAACTGGGGGCCAAGGGCCCAAGGGATAAATAGCAAGTCCCAGGAGAATCAACTCCCAGACGGAGGGCACAGCCCAGGTAAGGTCTGGCCTCACATGGAGGAAGCAGAGTGAAGTTTGTGCCAGGGAGAAGGCCTTTGTGTACTGGGAGTGTGGAGGGGAAGCAGCATTAGGTGATGGACTTGAGTCCTGTCTAGCCTCAGCAAAACTCATCCCGAACAAACCCATGACATGATTGTGCACAGTTCATTTTGATGATGAGATGGCAGTGGCATAAGTGCTGAGAAACTGCTTTTTCTTTAGCCGTCTTTTCCTGAATTGTAAGATAATTTTATGACACCATCCAGAGAAGGACCCCTCAGTGAGAAAAGCATTGTTATGCTCCTTCTTGGAGCTCCTCTATCACCCAGGATGGCACCTTGCTTAAAATACATGTTTAATATTTCTTTCTAGAAATGAATTAAACTGTAAACATCTGCTTTTCAGCTCATCCTATCCAACCAGTCAATGTTGAGTGATCATTGGAAGAAATATAATAAAAGAATTTCAGATCTCAAAGGATGCCAGGATATTGGCTATCCACCCATCTCACTGAGATGAAGATACCAAGTGGTATGGTGTGGCTGTGCGTCCCCACTCCAATCTCGTGTCCTGTTGTAATTCCCAGTGTTGGAGGAAGGGCCTGTTGGGAGGTGAATGGATCATGGGGACGGAATTCCCCCTTGCTGTTCTTGTGATAGTGAGTGAGTTCTCATGACATCTGGTTGTTTGAAAGTGTGTAGCACTTCCCCTTTCTGTCCTGCTCTGACCAGGTAAAGACGGTGCTGCTTCCCCTTCACCTTCTGCCATGGTTGTAAGTTTCCTAAGGCCTCCACAGCCATATTTCCTGTACAGCCTGCAGAACTGTGAGCCAATTAGACCTCTTTTCTTCATAAATTACCCAGTCTCAGGTAGTTCTTTATAGCAGTGTAAGAATGGACTAATACACTGAGGCACTGAGATATTGAGCAATTTGCCTAAAATTCCCAAGTTGCATAGCTCATCAGACAGAGACCACCCAAATCTTTAAGAAAAGGAGTGCAAATGCAAGTCCTCTGGGATTATATATATCTTCAGATATGGTCTATTCATTTGTTTGTGGCTGGTCTTCGTTTTTTGGAGAGTGATGCTAGTAAAATTGAGTTTGTTGGTCTGGTTTTGTTATGGATGAATTGGCTTCTGTCTGTCCCTTGGTGATGGGCTGCACTGCTCACTAGCTCCTGACCTAAAATAATCAATGGTTGGAGAGCAGCTGAATTAGCGCAAAATTACCTCTTGAGTGTGTAGTGGACATTTTCCAGAACTGTGCTAGCTGCTGGAACTTAAAGGATGTTAGGAGATGAGTCAGACAAGGTTCGTGTCTTCATGAACTCAAAACTGACTGGCAAAATATCATAAACACAAGAAGAAAAGGGATGAGTAAAAGAAAGAGTGAAATAACCATAGAAGGTGGTTGGCAAAATGACCCAGCTTCCAGCTTCTTCCCCTCGTGATGGTAGGTGAATGTCTCCATCACCTCAGCCGAAGTGCAGTTTTGCTTGTCCACTTAGACCCGAACCAATTGGTGCCTTTGCAATAATTTGCCATTGCAAGTAAATGAATTGAGGTTCCCACCCTGAAAATCAAGGATGAGGAAACAGCAAGAAAGAGGTAGGAAGCACTGTTTGCAAGCCAGTGAAATTGGAAATGAAGAAGAGAATAAATGTTGTTAGGGCACAATCTAGAATTCTTCAGGACAGACTGCATTTTCTGCAACGAGATAAGAAGAGCAAGGAAACACCAGTTTGTAATAGTGTCTCTCTGGCCAAGAGAGTCTATTTGTGGGCTGTGCATGATCTCCCAGGTGGAAAAAAAAAACATTGAGAACAAACTGATTTTGGATGGCAAATTCCTTGCAAAGTTGACAGGTGATTGTAGTGCCACCTTTCACGGAATCCCTTAGAAGCAGAAAACACACAGCGTTTTGGTACCTTGAACTGCATGCTTGTTGCCAGGGTCAGCCCCACCAAAAGAGCCCAGCCCACTGATGGATACATGGCAGCAAATTTCTACACAGGTGCAAAAAGGACATTCATGCCCATGCCTGGCTATGATGATCTTTGTAGGACCACAGAGTTTGTTATGACTAGTTTTCCAGAAATTAACAGAATTAGACACAGAATTAACCCCAAAATATCAAGAAAATAACTATAGGCACCACCTCTAAAATTAAACCCTTTTAAAATAGTACTCAACCAAGGGACTCTTTGTAACCATTCATAATCCTTTGGCCAGGCTCTAGCACATAATAAATGCATATTAAATATCTGTGGAATGAATAAAAAAATGCATAACAGTGTAAAAAAGAAATTTAGAAATACATCAACTTAATGTCTTTATGTGTGAACATGCACAGATAATTAAGAAACTGATTACATTTACAGATTTAGGAAATAATCACTCAGGATAATATTTCATTACAAATTCATTAGAATTAGACTTTTCAGGTTGGCTATGTTGTCTAATTTACCCTCACAACAGAGTAGATACTTCTATGGGCATAAAGTATGCTATACTTTATATCCTGCCTAAAGTTTTACAGAGACTGGTGCTCAGAGACATTGAGTGACTGCCATGAATGATTACTGGAAGAAAATACGTTGGGCAAATGAATAAGCAACCCGTCCAATGTGGCCCCGTCAGTGCAGGACCGGACAGACAAAGCCTGGTTTTTTGGTTCCTACTTAGTACCCTGATTTGAGAGAACTCCTGAGTTAAGCTAAAAAGGGATGTGTTGCTGATGACTCCATCATAACCTGCTTCTCTGGGTTTTGGTTACAGAATCACTAATTGAAAGACATCACAAAACTTTAACCTATTTATCCTCATTCTATAGACCATTCCTCCACAAGTGCACATCACTATTCCTCATGCCGGTGTGGGGTTTCTGGAAGGTAAGGCTAAGTCACGTCTCCCACCTCTGCTTCCATCTCCCTTGTGCTTACCTCCTGTAGTTCCCTGGATTAACAGCCTGCCTTTCTATCTCTGTCTCCTTCACCCTATCAAAAGCTTCTCAGAGATGGAGTCTGGGTCACAGTCAACTTACTGTGCCCTTTCCTGCACAGTGCTTTGTGTATAATAGGTGCTCAAAAATGGCTTACTGTAGAATCAGTGTGACCAATTCCCTGGCTTTATCAGTCACATATAAAAGAGATTCTAATTAAATATCTTTTGATGATAGTAATAACAACAAATAATATTACCTTGCAATTCTTGGGTTATTGTCACTCCTTCGAACAAGAGATTGTGTGACAGAAGCCTTTCCTTTGAAAATTGCAAAGACTTGCTTCATCTGTGTCAAAATATTTCAGACCCAAGTATGGTTCAGTCACTGGGGATAGGATGATGACAACCTATGGACGGAGGAAATGAGATGAATACTTCACATCCTAGTTGGCTGGTGTTCCTAGCTTGGTTCAGAGAGTCTTCTCCTTTACTCACTGTTTTGGGCTATGTACCTCTGAAAACTCTAAAAGGCTAAATCCCACTTTCTGAGTTGGTGTTTATTGAGTCACATGTGATGAGCAGAATATCATGAATGCATGTGAAGGTGGTTATATGAGTTATTGCCTAACACAGAGGAAAAGAAACAAGATATGAAAAATAAGATCTGGTTTCTATTGATTAGAAAACATAGATAGGTGAAACTGTGGAGATTTCTTAAGCTGAAGATTCCACCAGTGAAAAGAGCATGAATCAGAACTAGAAACCAAGTCAAGGCAAAGGTAAATGCATTTCCAGGCTCTTGATAGACCACAGCATATAGGGGGATTATGTGAAGATGGGGTAAATGTTTGGGTTTTGTTTGTAAAGTTTCAGGGATCAAAGGCAGTATCAAATTCACAAGACAGCAACTTGCTTCAAAAATAGAAATGGATTTATTTAGTAAGTCAAAAGTTGAGCGAGATTGTCATTATACAGGAAAACTGAGTGATGGTAGCACAAGAAAAGTGTATTAAATCCCAGGGAGTTCAACTTTCAGAAACAATTTTCGGACTGGATTAAAAAATAACTTCAATAACTGCCTGGCTAGCTCCTTATTCCTCCTTTAAAAAAAAAAAAAAAATCTGAGTTTCCTCTGAATTGAGTTTGAACATTCCTAGTGGAATTTGTGCTAGGCTCTGTAAATTGCTAACATTCCATCTTGCCATGTCTTATAAACATATAAAAGGCTATTGTTGTGCAGAGGTAGGATTGCAATCATGCCTCAGCTCCCTTACCTCTGTAGTCCACTTAAAGGCATCTTCTGTTGGGAAGACACTCGTGAATATCCCAGCTTTGTAGAAGAACAAAGAGATCGTCTTCCGTGTAGAGAATCATCCTGCACTGGCAAAAAGCTGTGCTGGATGACCTAATGAGTCTTTTCCATCTCTAATTTCTATGATTCTATGAAAATCATCACCCACTATAAGAAACAGATGTGGGCTGGGTAGACAATGGCTGTGAGGATCCATCTTTCTCCATCAGCCTCTTTCAGAGGCATAGGTTGCCACCTCTCCTCCCCACAAGCTCTGTGGCAGCTGATGGGATATTTATAGTCCTCTTCCTCAGCCTTCCAATTATAATTATCAATATCTCCACTGATAAAAAATAAAAGGCATCATCAGAGTTGTGCACAGTATGTGATAAGCCAAGTTTGAGTTGAACATGAAAATAGTTTCTTTCAATTATGGACAAAAGAGAGGTGCATTTCGTGGCAAGGTTGCCATCTATACTGCATTAATGTGGCCACGGGAGGGATCTTTTGCCTCCCTTAAAGCACCTTCCTGGACAAATAGTGGGGTGGAGATGTTGTTATGAGCAGCTATCGCTCGAATAGACAATGCCGTCTGTACTGTACAGAGTTAGAGAGTTGCTTTAAATATAATAAATAAAAGTGAAATCTTACACAAGGCAGCACAGCTTAGTAATTGCTGTTTTGGAGCGCACGTCTCTGCAGTTATTTAGCTCAGCATTTCATCTCCAGCTGCAGCACAATTTTTGCCAAATATAGATAAATGAAGTTAAAGTTATTGGCAACCACTAGTTCTGTGTCCCTGTTTTGAGTTTATAGATTTCATAGGAATGGCATTACTTTATTTCTGCAGCAGACAATTGTTCTTCTGAAGTGAGAACTTTTTCCATGGTACAGTCTGCCTGGCGTTTTGACTGAAGTTGGAATTTTTATCAAGAGCTATAAGAACAACAGGAGGGAGATTTCAGTTTGAACTACAGATCAGTTGAAACCTGGAGGTTCAGGGAAGACAGACCCTCAACCCACCCAACACATTTTAAAAGTTTCCAAGCCTTAACAGGATTTTAATAAAGTATCAGCAAGCGCTTCCTTTCATCCTAGATCAGCGTCTCCCCAGCGAAGACTCCATGCCGACATCTGCAGCTGCCCCGACTCACCTACAGAAGCAAGTGGCCCCATCATCTGAAAACAGGGTTTGGCTCTAGACTTTTATTTCTGGTGAACTTTGAGTCTATATAATTTCCTATTAAAATGACTATCATAGATTTATAGAGTTTAGAGTTAAAAATGATTGCAAGAATTGGAGTTCAACTTTCCACAGCCTACAACTCACTTCTAAGGTTAATGGTCTCCTGACCTCTTTTTGATCCCTCTTGGGTGAACATAAAGCTTAACTCTTCAAGACGCAGATGATGCTATTATCTGTTCTCATTGTAAGCATGGATCAGATATTTCTGGTTGACGTTTGTTGACGGCCATCATGCCTTCCCCAGGGAATTCTCTTCTTCATCCTTAGCACTCTGAGCCTCTAATCTTGTTGTGGCTTCATTTCTAGACTCCTTATTACCCTGCTGACTTTGTTGCTTTGGGAAAAATGCTTTCTAGAACTCATACAGTTGTAAAATGGAAGGAGAAGAAAACACATTTTGGAGGGACATCATTATGTGAGTCAAGGTCAAATTCTTTGACATACACACGAAATCTTAATGTCTTTGCCATTAACTAACTTGGAGCTACTACTTGGTTAAATCTTAAAGTTGAGTTTTCTATCACTGTTTATCTCATTTGTGCTTATAACAGAGTCATTCCCACATTTCTTTGCTCGGTGATCCCTCCGTGTATGATATTAGAACAAAGTCATTAAATTATTCTTTTTCCTTCTCTTCTTTCCGCTTCCTCCCTCCTTCTGATCTTTTTCATGCTCTTGTTTTCTTTTTCCATGAATGACTTAAGCCCATTTAAAACAGGAATACAATTCAGCAATGATAAAATAATTTAAATATTCTAAAAGGCATCCTTTTTAATTTATATAATTTTGGTGATCGTGTCTGTTGGAAATTCCTTTAGGAAATACCTTTTCTGTCTCATGTCTTTCTACCAAATCTCAAGACTTATTAGGACCTGTCTTTCCTGATTCCTTGTCTTAGAGTTGGGTGTAACCTCCACTGTAGCCTGTGGCAGGTCAGTCATGACCTTCCCTACACTGTATGATAGATATCTTTTGATAGATATGATAGATACATTTCTACATAGCTCCTACTCACTCCCAAACTGGCTAATAATCACTTCAATTTATTTTCACATTCTACATCCTAGTAGGCTAGGGCTGGATGTATAGAAACTTCTCAGTATATACTTGTAGGCTCAATTAGAATCAATGAATGTGATAACAACAAAAAAAGATGGCCATGACCTTGGCCCGAGAGCCAGTTGAAGACAACCTTGAGGGTTGGGATTCCTCTCAAAAGGAGGTGCTTTTCTAGGGCCATTTAAGCCCACCACTACTGGTAGCTTTTTTCCCTCCATCTCTCTCTCTTTCTTCTTTCTCTCTCTTTCAAAAACTTAAGGCAAAATTCACATAACTTAAAATTAGTCATTAACCATTTTAAAGTGTGCATTAACCATTTTAAAGCGTATAATTCAGTGGCATCTAATGCATTCACAATGTTATAAAACCACTGGCTGTCTCTAGTTTCAAGAGATTTTCATCACCCCAAAGGAAACACTGAACCCACTAAGTAGCCACTCTCCATTTCCTCCTCTCCCCAGACCCTAGCAACAACCATTATACTATATTAGCTTTTGCATCTTAACATCAAAAATGTTGGAAACAATTCCTTTGAGCCCTTTTATTTTATTTTATTTGAAAAATGTATGAAACACATTTTGTGCCAGGCACTGTTCTAAGCTCTTGATGTAGATGAAGTATTTAACAGCAACTCCATACGAGTGTTACTATTTTTATTCCTACTTTACAGATGAAGGGACTGAGGCAGAAAGGAGTGAAGTAATTTTCTCTCAGCCCACAGCTAGTAAATGCCGAGCCAGCTCTCATACTCATTGCAGCCCGGCTGGAATCCGCTTGTACACACTTGGCTACGTTCTTCTCCGCTGTGCTCTGGCCAGGCCTGTGGGCTTCAGGCCCCTGCTCACTGCTCTCTTCCCCTCTCTGCCCTCAGCCAAGCGACACTACCACAAAATTACCTTATTTTTTCATTTATCATGTGAGGCTGTTTATTTTTCACTTTCTTCTGGTTTTGCTCAAGGGCTTCATGGGGCACTGGGCAATAGAAGGAAGATCCCATATGAACATCTGTGTTGTAATTTTCCATGACTATCTCAGAATGACCAAAACATGACTACTATTTTCTGGATCAAAAAGTCTTGTAGGCTTGATACTGACCTCTTTGGACAAACATGGCTTAGGTAAGAGTCCAAACTCTTTTTTTTTTTGGAAATTGAGCAAGACTGGAAATTTTTTCAGGGAGAAACAACCAAAGTTCATAACCAAATAGCAATGTGTTTGCTTAACCTTGGAGAAACTTTTTTTTTTTTTAAGTTATAAAATTTGACGTTATTGAAACTCTTCCCCCAATGCAAAAGACAGCAGAAAACACAACAGGACCCAGGGTTGAGAATGTGAAGACTTTGTGTGTGTGCGCGTGCGAATGTGAAGATATTGTGTGTGTGCGTGTGTGTGTGTTGCTGTCAAAAGACAAAATCATGACACATTTAGTTTAAACATCTGAATTGGCTTTTATTTGTGATTCTAGAATTGGGCACCATCTCATTCCATAAAGTAGAGTGAGTGTTCTGACGAGCTGAGCTGGTGAGCTTGGCTTTATAGATAGGAAAGGGCTGAAGAAGCCAGGCACAGAGAATCAAAAGTGGAGATGTTCCTTGTAGGGTTGAAACAGGGGCACTTCCTCACCCTGCCAGCTGAAACTGACCTGTTTGGGGATTTGGCTGTTACCTTTCTCTCTCTCCTGATTTCTCAGGAGGTCAGATCAACTGCTTAGTTTCAGCTTGGTGGCATGGAACTTGACTAGCAGTATCTCCATTTTGGTTTACTCTGCTGGGCGTAGTGCAGGATCTTAGTCCAAACCAATGGCTTCTTATAAATTCTATTTAACAATGTCTACAAATACATATATTGAATATATTTTAATTGTACTATAAATGCTTTTTTAAAGTCTATAGACATAGGTGTTTTCAAATTTCACCATCATAGGAGTTATTATTTTTATCCGTTCTCCAACATTAACCATTTTTATTCGCATAAAACAATGTTAGCTTTTTAAACAAGGTATGGAGCCATTAAAAATCACCACGGTTGTGGGTGGGGTTTGGATTTCTTCCTGAGTTTGCTTCTGAAACGAGTGGTGAGCATTTGGGCGGAGTCCCCTCACCTGTGGGGGTGGGTCCTGGGGTGTCGCTCCTGATGCAGGCCCCTGGAATGGCGAAGGCCATAGTTGTAAGGTGCACCCACATTACTGGAGTAACCCTAAGTGTCAGGTGCTGTCCTAGGTGCCTCACAGGTTTTATCTCCTTAAATTTTCCCAACAAATCCATGAAGTCGGTACTATCATCATCCCTTCTTACGCAGGAGGAAACAGAGGCACGTTGCACACTCAGTG
The DNA here is from genome assembly GCF_003255815.1 of Theropithecus gelada. Classification (NCBI taxonomy): domain Eukaryota; kingdom Metazoa; phylum Chordata; class Mammalia; order Primates; family Cercopithecidae; genus Theropithecus; species Theropithecus gelada. The sequence goes on along the minus strand of NC_037681.1, from coordinate 28,590,271 downwards.
GTTTCTGCGTGGGGTCTGGATTCATCACCGGCACTGGGAGCTTCAGTGTCTACTCTTCCTCTTTACTGTTTAGCTTCCTTCTCTTTAGATAAGTGAGGGCCAAGGAGCTGACTGCGCAATGTGGTCTCCTGCTGGAGTGGTCTCCTGCTGGCTTCTCTGTTTAGTCTCTGTGAACAGATGGAGAGGGGTCTCGTGGATGCTGGTCTGCCAGGAGTCTCTCCAGCCTGTGCAGCTTCTGTGCTTGTGGAGGGTAGATGTCAGGGGACTGGGTTGCAGAGTGACCCGGGACTTCCATTCACCCTATCAAGCCATAGACTTTTGAATGCTGTCAGCTTTCACCTTACAGAGAAAAGGAAAGGTGAAGTCATATTTTATGATTGTGGATTTTTCTTGTCTGTGTAGAAGTAGAATTCTACACTGTATCTCAAAGAAATGTAGCCATATATTTTTAGCTAAAGCATGCATTACTTTAGAAAATAATTATGTGTGACCTGACAAAAACTGTACCCAAATTTAAATACTTTTTGCATGGAAGTGTATGGCTTGATCCCTTTAGCTGTGAGGACTCACATTGATCATGCAGATTCTTAGCACATCTGTGTGCCTTCTTCAGGCCTGCTAGCGGGTTTCATGCCCAAATCAAGGCTCTTACGTAAGGAAGTAAACTTGAAGAAATGTCAATGAGAAAGAGCATTCAGTTGAAGAGTTCAGGAATTCAGGCGCCTTTCACCTCTTACCAAGAGAAGAGAAAAGTAGCCCAGTCAAATGGAAAGCACTTATCATAGGCATGAGATACGTAGGAGGCATTCAATAGATGCCACTAACTGCCTCCTGTCTGCTCACAGGAGCATCTGAATCAGGCAGGGTCAAGACAATAAATAGATTTAGCTTGGTGTGATGAGTCTGATCACTTGGTAGTGGGTGTATAGAGAGCTTCAATGAAAAGGGCCCTTAGACTGAGACTCACTCAGTGGGAAGGTGTGTAGGAATGGATTAGGACATCTGCCATGGGCAAGCAGGGGCTGAGAGGGGCGTGCAGAGTGCTTATTGAACTAGCGATACAGGATAGTAAAAATATGTATTCTGTACTAACTCCTACTAAAAGTGCACTTTCAACATTTTACAAACATTAACCCATGAATTTTACCTACCCTAGGAGATACTTCTTGTTAGGTTCATTTGCCTGATGAGAATTAAACAGTTTAATTCTCACTGAGAATTAAAGAGCTTAAGTAACTGGTCCAAGGTTTCATGGCAGTAACTGGGGGAGCCCAGATTTGACCTCATGTCTGTCTCGTTTCAAAGTCTTGTTCTTTCTACCACTTTCTACTGGCTGGAATCAGGAGGCGGCCCTGAGGCCTCCTGAGAAGTCAAGTGCATATGACTGATGGTCTTCTTGTCCAGGGTGTCAGTGAAGGACATGGCATTTCCAGATCAGTAGAAGCTCATCTGCATATGGACATAGCGAAATCACCAGTAGAAATATGGGTTGGGGAGCAATCAGTAGATCAACTGGGCATCCAGCCTTTCCTCTAATAATATTCCAGATGGACTGTCATCTTCAAAGTGACAAACTGGAAGAATATTCAGCTAATTGAAGCATGGAGAACACCTTACTTTTACTTATCCACATCCAGATGTTTAGGCTTATTTTTTTGTTTGTTTGTTTCTTTTGGAGACAGGATCTCACTCTGTTGCCTAGGCTGCAGTGCAGTAGCACAATCATAGCTCATGACAGCCTTGAACTCCTGACTCAAGTGATCCTCCTGCCTCAGCCTCCCAAGTAGCTGGGACTATGGGCTGCACCACCATGCTTGGCTAATTAAAAAAAAAAAAATTGTAGAGATGAGGTCTTGCTATTTTGTCCAGGCTGGTCTTGGACTCCTGGCCTCAAGCAATCCTCCTGCCTTGGTCTCACAATGTGCTGAGATTATAGGCCAAAGCCACCGTGCCTGGCTTCACTTGTTTTAATAAATCCTGAATTATCTGGGCTGTTGGCTCGTGATTTATTACTTTGCTAATCATGTTTTAGCATGGCCTGGTGGTAAAAGAAACATTTTAGAATCTCTCTCTCCTAATTCTTTCTTCTCATTCTGTATTAACTGAAAAATCAAGGTCTACTTTTGGCCGTGGCTGGTCTCTGAACTGCCCAACTCTGCACTAAATGTGGCTGACGGTGGGTCCAGCTTTGTTCATGAAGATCAACAAGTCACATCTGGATTCACATCCTTACCTAAGTGTAGAAAACCTCAATTATCTTGGATCTGCCTGATGTACCTCTATCTTTTGCTGTATTTTTTTCCTAAATATCTCACTCCACCATCTCACGCCTCCACGTTTCTCTTTCCTCCAAAAACTTAACAACAAAAAGATGTGCTTCTTTCCCCCGCTAACCTTCTCCACTAAAGCAAGGAGTTTACGAATTTCAGAAATATACCCTCCTTTTCTTTAATGTGATCCAATGCAAATTTTTTGAATAAGCGTGACATGCAAACGATCAGAACATTTTAAAACAGTAATGCCTTTAGAGACTGCATGTTTTAACTTCTCCTTTTCAACAAAGCCAGAGAAAGCTCGGTCTCCACACCAAATAAGGAGCATGCGTTCAGGCACACACGCGCACACCCAGGCTTCCTTCCACCCCGCCACACCCTCCTTTTTTTTTTTTTTTTTTTTTATTAGAAAACACTTGAAACTTATCATATGCAGCAGATGGGAGTAGAAAATGCAACTTGAAGACAGTTATATAAATATATCCTTGATGTCTGTTTTGCTTTTCAATTTGCAACGAAAAGTACAAAGGTAGACCGGCGCGCCAGTGAGGGCCGCCTGTGTCTCTTGATATCCATTCCAGATGTTGGCTAGACTTCGTGGAGCCGGGCTTATGGCACGGGGGCTGCAGCCTGGCCTCCTCCTCCAGGTGGGATGCCTCACGCTGATTCCCCACATGCTCCCAGTCTTGTCCAAACACACTAAACTCCACCACCTTTCCTGACCCTAATTTACCTTCCCTAATTCCTGGCTCTCTGGGAGGGGGGTGTCTAGAGACAGGGCCCCATCATATGTTCCTGTTCATCACCTTCCCTCTTCAAAATGAGATCCTTAAAAAGGGAAAAAGTAAATACAAAAGAAAAAAGAACCCTGATGCTGTTTGCCAATGCTGTTTGCCAGCCAGCCAGCGAGTGACGCCGGCTGCATATTCCTTTCTTTCCTTTCCGACATGGTAAGAGGCTGGAGGTCCCTTTGACCCCAAGGCCTGCCTCAGCGCTAATGGTGGCTCTGTGTTTGCACATGCTTGTAAAGGATTTCACTCTGTAATATGTTGACTTCCTGATTAAACAATGCAAAGCACAGGAGGAGGTCATAAATCCTGGAGGCGCCGACTTCATTTATCTGAATGTTGGTTACTGTCTAGTGTGGGTAAACAAATGCCAGGGGCATGTATAACCATCTAGGGGGCACCGAGGAGGGGGCCCTGCCCCCTCTTCAGAAAGAGAGGCTTGTCTGAGAGAGAACCCAAGACGCTGTCCCTCAGTTCACACAGGGTCCCTCGGGTGGGTACTGCAGAGTGCTGGCAAGGAAGCTGGGGGAAGATTGTCTGCAAAACCAAGAGCCGCTGATGGCGCCGGGGCGATTCAGGACACCAGTGGGTGGGGTGGTGGGGACCCATCCACTCTCAGGATGGCACTGTTCTGTACAAGATTTTGTAATAGGAAAAATTTGTAAGGACACAAAAATTCCAGGGAAATTACCAGGAATGACACTCGTTGAAGGTCATGAAGGCCGTTTTCTCCCTGGTAGGGTTCAGAGCAGGAAATGAACTGCACTTGGTGTCACAGTACAAATGGGCATATTCCTCTGGACGAGAGGCAGAAAACAGACGCTGGGGGACGTCTTGCTTTTCCTTCTGCTTCCTCATATCAAAAAGAGCACGTCTTAATTAGATGCGTCTTTAATATTTTGAATCCTCTGTGCGTGTGTGTATGTGTCTAAAGCTGGTGGGGGGCAGGAGGGAGGCAGCAGAGAAATACAGCAAACCATGAAGGAGGCTATAGGGAGAAGAAAAACAGAAGTCTGAATTTGGGTTTGCCGTGCTGCTTTGGAGTTCAGATTCTCAGTGATGTGTGTTCAATATAGTAACTTGAAGCTCCACCGCGATGTTGCTAGGGCATCGTGCCTTTTCCTCCCACTAGCAGTGTGTCCCTGGACATGCCACCGAATTAACTGAAACCTGATCTTTTTTTCACCTGTAAAGGAGGAAAATAGGGTACCTTGAGGTTTAAATAAAAATTTTTAATAAGTCTAGCAGAGTGCTAGAAAAGAAAGTGTTCTTACTACATTTCAGAAGTGCAGAAGTCAGCAGAAGGGTGATCTATTTAAGACGTGAAATTCTAGAGTTTCCTGTGATAAACCAGTTTTACCTGTCATTAGATTTATTTTCACAGCCCTGTTTGAAGTCTGGGCATGCGGGTAAGTGTAGAGGCAGCATTTTACACTCTGTGGGGAAGAGCGCCCTCCGGGGCTATGTTCTAAAAGGGGAGATAAGCCGTGGACACATTGGCGGTCCATTTTGGCAAAATGAGCTTTGTTCTGTGGCTTCACTGTTTGGCTGAGGAAAAGGCTCCTGGGTATGAGAGAGGCTGGGCTTGGATGTCCAGGTGGGATCAGCCACGTGTCCATGGGGGAGAAACCTGGTGGGCGGGTGCTATGTCCTGCTCCCATTGCTCTGTCTGCCCCAGATTTGTTTCCTCCATTCCCCACTGCTCAAATCTGAGTCCCCCAGGATTCTAGCCCAGATGTCTCCTGTGAAATCTTCCCCAGCTCCTAGGCTAAAATCAGTCACTCCTTGCGCCTCCCCAGTCCCATACATGCCTCATTGTTTTATATTATTTTTTGTTGCACTCTTTCAATGCGGCTGTCTCAGAAGACCAGGTAGTCTGGGCATGTCCCACTCTGCCCTGCATCCTGGGCGAGGGGGAGCTGTTCCCAAGAAGAGGAGGCTGTCCATGGGAAAGGGAGAGGTGAGAGGCACTTCCTGGGCTTCCTGGGCACTTTTCCACCTTGCCTCGCGGCCCCATCCAGCAACACAGCAAAGGAGGTGCTGGTACCACATTTGGGGTCAAGGGAGTACAGTTTAAAGAGGTTTATTAACATGCTCAAGATCACACAAACAGTATGATGATGAAACAAGAATTTGAATCCACGTGTTTTTGATTCTATATCCCTTAACTGGGCAGGACTCTATGGGAAAAAACCCACAGCCAGGACTTGGGGGAGCAGCTGGTCACAGCCAGGGATGTCGCTTAGAGCAGGTGGCCCTGGCATGTGGTTCCCTGCCCTGTACATCAGGGTGGTTGCAAAATCGGTTTGACGCAGCCACGGTTCAGACCGGCCAGCCTGACGGCCATCCGACAGGAGCACACAAGCGTCTGCAGCTGCGTGGCTGGGTCTGAGGACAGCCTTCCCCAGCGGCTCCCTTAGAGAGCTGGCGTGACAGCACATGCACAATGGTGCTGACGATGTACACAAAGTGACCAGAGCCAGGTGCGGTTTGGCATCTATAATAATGCTTATTATTATTTAGCATTTGCCTGGGACCGCCGAGGAAGTGCTGCTAGGCTTCCAAAAGGACAGGAGTGAGCAATTGTCAAGGGCAGCCCCACCGTGAGGTTAGGAGACGCTGTGACTCAATTGCAGCCTGGCAACTGGTTGTCAAGGGGAAAATATTCTAGAGCTGGATCGACAAATGACTACAGCCTGTGGCCAAATCTGCCCCTCAGCCTGTTTTTGCGCAAACCACTGCAAACAAACGAATACAGACAGAGACCCTGTGTGGCCTGCAGAGCCTAAATATTTACGATCTGGCTCTTTACAGAAAAGGTGTGCGGACCTCTGCTCTGGAGCACTGCTTTCTTGTTTTTCAAAGTGCCTTCCAGACGTACAGGTGTTCAGGCTGGAAGGGTTCTGCAGCCAGAGTTTGGGAAATGTTGGGGTAAGAAAAGTTAACCAGAGAACTGCACTGCCGGCCCTGAAGAGCCTTGACATCCCCAAGTTCATTTGGCCTAGGCTTTTTCTCCATGGATCACCTTGAGGACAAATGTTCCAAGAACTGTACTTTAAGAGATGCGGATGTAAAATTTTAATACAAAGGTATCTCCGCCAGTTAAATCATAAAGGAACAAAGCACCGGAGGAAGCCACAACTTACAGAGATTCAGCTTTTGAAGACCCCAGTTCTGTCTGGGAGGTTTGACACAGGGAAGGACAGAGGAAACTTAAGCCGTCCCAACTGATTTTCACTCCTGTGCAGGAGTTAGCGCTTTAATTTGGCGCAACAGTGGAAACGTTAAAATGGGAAAATTGTATTATCCCAATCAAGTGCCTCAAAATGCTGTCAGTAGCAGTGACTGACTTCCAGAAGGCCTAGCCATCGCTCCCTCCTCTCCCTGTCAGTCCTTTAGGTTCACCCTGGGCCACATGATGTTTGTGCAGAAAAAATTCTTAACAGACTGGAGTATAAGTCAGGCCAAGCTGAACTGTTTGTTGAGCTCTGAGGCCTCTGACAAGCCTCAGTTAATTATTCAGTGATGAGCCCTTGATAGGCCAGATCTGGCTGAGGTAGACAAAGTCTAGCCAGGCTCAAACCAGGATTGTAGCAGGACTCAACTTGCCTTTATTCAAATTCAGACATTTTCTGGTACCTAATCTTGTGCTAGGCATTGTGCTAAGAGTTGGGGGATACACACATAAATGGGGAAATTCTTTTGCCCTCTAGAAACTCGGCATTGTGCTAAGTGTTGGAGGATACACATACAAATAGGGAAATTCTTTTGCCCTCTAGAAACTCACAGTTGATTCATAGATTCCATAAATATTTATGAGTCACCAACTCTGTGCTAGGCAGGAAGACATCAGAGAGCTGATCCTGGGTTTTATGGTGCTCACAGTAGAGCAGAGAACTTGGGCATCCAGCGAGTAACTGGAAGTACAGGCAGCAGAGTCCCAGAGTGTTCAAAGAAACCCACAGTCCCTGCTCCCTTGGAGGTCACAGTTCGGTGGGGCAGACAGACATGTGGGTTAAAAGTCCAGTGTCGTGTGGCGTTTGTGAGCAAGGATAAAGATTACCGTGGGCTCACAGGAGCCAGCGATGCTAATTTTGCATGGGAGGGGAGGGGAGGAACGCTAGCTGGAGGAGACACTGGTAAGAGGGGAGTAAGGCACCCACAAATCAGAACAGCGGCCAGGGCATTCCAGGCAGAGGAAATACGCTCCTCCTGAGCGGAGGAACAGAGAAGAGCACGGAGAGTGAGAGGAAGGGCATGCAGGGTGACCCTGCATGGGAGCCGTGAGGCTGGGAAGGCCCCTGATGGCCAAGTGAGGAGCTTGTTTTCTGATGAAGTCAAATAGATTGTATGTGCTTCCTGCCAATTATTCAGATGGGTTGAGCTCTCTAGGTCAGCTGTCTCATGATGGGGTAGTTTCCCAAGAACAGGCTTGGGTAAGTTACTCCCGTGAAAGTGTTAGGCATTGAGCAATTTCATAACATGCCCTTTGAGGAGATAAAAGTGACCTTGAGCACTGGGATCTACAGGGTTTGTGCCACCAAAGCAACCTGAATGACAGAACATTTCAAAATTCACTTCTTTTTCGTCTTATCAGCATCACAATGATCAAGTCAGCTGGTCCCTCAAAAATTTAGAATGTGCCTTTGTAAAATGACACAGATAAGAATTTGCTGATGAAATTATAATTCAGTTCTCATAAAAACATGCTGGGTCAAACACGTAGCCTTTGTTCCAAAGCCTCCCTCTTTCAGTGAAGAAACACTCAGTGGGTTCTGTTGATGCTACTCTGCCCCTTTTGTCAAAGTACCATGTTACACAAATTCATCTTTTTAAAGAGTGAACATTTAAGTGAGTTTTACCTAAGTACTAGGTTGGTGCAAAAAACTGCAATTACTTCTGCACCACCCTAATATTTTTGCAAGATCCTATTAGTTCAGTGGGGCATGCTCAGGTGGCCCACGGTGTAGCTGGGTGTCCAGAGCCCTGGGTATGGCTCTGCCATTCACCAGCCACGTTGCTTGGGGAAAGTTTCATACCTTCTTTGATTGTAATGATTTTAAAAATCAAAGGGAACTTGAAAACAATTTGGTCTTCTCTCCTCATCTCATGGATAAGGGCCCATCTGATTGAAGAGACTGAGACAAGATCTCTGTACTAGTTATACCAAAACCCAGCTTAGAAATGAGTTCTTGGAGTCTTACTCCATGGTGGTTTCTCTTACTCCGTTCTGCCTAATTTGTCTCAGTTTCCTCATCTGTAAAAGGAGGACAAGAATTCCTGCCCTGCCTTCTGCACTGGTTTGTGGTGCAGATGACACAAGACAAAATGTGCAGAAGCACACTGGGACTGGGCTTGCCTGCACCTGTGCATGTAACAGAGCCAATGCCACCCTCGGACGGACAGGTGACGGGTCTCATCCTTCATGTCCTTCTTCACCCTTTCCTGCTTTTCACCCCTCACTTATAATAGAAACCTATACATTATGGTAAAAATGATATCTTAGCAATTTAGGAATTTCAGACAAGATATTTATTTCTTGAACACCTACTGTGTGTCAGCCTCTTTTTTAGATGCTTTACCATTCAGAAGAAAAGTAGGGTGGGGGGTGGGGGATGAGGATTAACATATATTATGTGGATGGAATTTGTGTTTGTGTGTGTGTGTGTTTTGTCACATGACTTATTTCATAGAATCACCCAAGGTTAGGCATTCTTATTGCTAACTTATAGGTTAGAATTTCTTCATCTCAGCATTATTGACAACTTTGACTAAATTATTCTCTGTGGCAGGTACTGTCCTGTGCACAGTAGGATGTTTAGCAGAATCTCTGACCCCCACCCACCAGGTACCAGGAACCTTTCCACTCCAGTTAGGACAACTAACAGTGTCTGTAGACATTGCCAATGTTCCTTTCAGGGAAAACTCACCACTGGTTGAGAACTAATACCATACATGACATGCTCTTATTTTTTATATGAATCTATATCATATTCTATTTAATTTAGAAAAGCTGATTGCTACCTACTAAATTGATTTCCTGACCCACTAACAGATCTTGGTTTGTCATTTGAAAAATACTATTATGGGATTGTGGGATTAGTGGGACGTTTTTTAAAGAAGGGAAATGGATGACATGATTTCCAGAGGCAGTGTGTGGCAGGTACTTTATAGTAATGAGCAAATCAGCATGACAAATTTTAAAATAAAAATACATTACTCTGAAGGTTATTTTTAGAGGGGATTTAGTTTTTCCAAATACAAAGACAGTAGGCTGTTTGGGAGACCTGGAAAATTGTTCAGAGGTGAATTATTCAGCTGAATATTTGGGGAGGGGCCCATACAGCTGGCAGAAATGTGCAGCGTCCTCCCCAGGGTCCTCCCCAGGGTCCTCCCCAGGGTCCTCCCCAGCGTCCTCCCCAGGGTCCTCCCCAGGGTCCTCCCCAGCGTCCTCCCCAGCGTCCTCCCCAGGGTCCTCCCCAGCGTCCTCCCCAGCGTCCTCCCCAGGGTCCTCCCCAGGGTCCTCCCCAGCGTCCTCCCCTGCCTCCCTGAAGAGCTGGAATGCAGGTGCCTTCAGGATCTGAGAATGGGAAAGGATGAAAGGATTTTTTCAATGAAGGATTTATTTGCAAACACAATCCAGAAAAAAAAAGAGAAATGATTTTATCAAAAAGTAAAACAAGTAAATGTCACCAGAAAAAGCTATGAACAGTAGGTTTTTCTCTTCTCCTTAAAGGGAGTGCAGAATTGTACACAATTTTATTAGAACTCTGAGTCTAAGGGCATGCTTGGCATTGGTGCTAAATTACTGTCTTCCTCAGCGCTTTCACTGTTTAGATAACAGTGTAAACTGGGTCCCACCATAAGCAACTGGGTCATTGGTTTGGAGTCAGATGGGTCAGAGTTTGAGTCCAGGTTCTGCCTACTTGGTATGGAACCTTGGACAAATGATGTTGGTCCTCTAAGATTCATTTTTTTAAAATCTTTGAAATAGAAATGACAATATCTGTCTCAAAGCCAGTGTTGTATTAAAAGAAATAAACAGCTCAGTGCCTGGTATTTAGTAAGTATTCAGTAAGTGTCATAAACACAACTATCATTACCCAGGGTAGCAGTGATATTATACAGAATCCTAGGCACTGCATACCCTCTGGGACTGGGCTTGTGTGCACCTGTACATGTGAAAGAGCAAATGCCACCCTCGGACACAGACAGGCGATGAGTCTCATCCTTCATGTCCTTCTCCACCCATTCCTGCTTTTCATCCTTCACTTATAATAGAAACCTACACATTATGGTAAAAATGACACATTAACAATTTATGTAGTATGCTGTGATTCGCTGTTTCTTGGTAGAGGATGAGCTATAAGGAGCCCCATTGTGCATTGGGAACCCAATGAGATCTGCTCAGAAACAGCAACTGATGACCAGAAATGAGTGACACCCTGACGGTGGGAAGCTTCCAAGTCTCAGGAAAGGACCTCATGAATCCCCTCTGCCTCCCATTCCAGCTGCATCATAGGGAGAGAGAACTTCTGAAAATGGGGCTGTGAACGTTTGGTGGCTCAGCTACTTAGCTTCTTAAAGGGAAATGATGGTAGCTTATAACTCTGTTCCTGGATCAGTGAGGGAGGATAGATGACAGTCTGCAAAAGGAGAAATTCTGAATTTGCATGATTTCTTGTTGTACCTTTTACAAAGTCTGATGTTAAAAATTGGTATTAAACAAAACAAGCATCAGATTGGATGTATGTCCAACAAAATAAAGGTGGTGACTGAAATCACGGAGGGGTATCTGTGCACACAGGCTTGCCCGGCTATGCCACTTAGAAATGCCACTTCATCAGAGAGCCCGTCACCGGGTTGGAGCAGTGCCTGGGCAGGCTGTTAGTAATAATAGTTTATAACAGAAAATAAGTCTGATATCTGTTCCAATTTTTATTTTCTCTTTATTTAATTTTTTCATACTTAAGGTGACAATTTTGGGGGAGAAATGATCCACAGAGTTGATACTTCATTTTATAATATGGAAGATTTGAATGAGATAATGTATTTCATACGCTATGGTGTAAGTTTATGTAAGGTTTGTCAAAATGATCACTAAGAAGGTACAAAAGTCTGGAGAGAAAATGATGAAACTTGGTGATTACAGAATGATACATTCTTGAAATTTTTGGCAAGTGCACATAGGAAAGAAGATCCAGCGACAAATGCATCCTCTACTCTTCTTTGGACATAGGTCAGTGGGTTCTAAAATAGTTTATGGCCACAGTAGGAATTGTCCTGCAAGACAGCTCTCAGCACATAACCCGCCTTTCCCATCAAAGGACATCAAGGTGCTTTTGAAAATCTCATTCTTGGTGACTATCATAGTTAGAAGGGCCTCTTTTTTTAAAATTTTTTTTTCTAAGATGCTTTAAGAAAAGCAGAAGGCAGAATACATAGAGGCAACACTAAAGTGACTCAGTAACGGATTTAAGTTTGAAAGCTTAGAAAACCACCCAGCCCAACAGATTCCAAAATTCACCCTGGTTACACGACGGAATTTTTTTAAAAAAAGGCCTGCCATTGGAAAGCCCGTTATACAAAATAAATAAATAATATAGTTACCCCAGGGATGGCGGGGGGCAGTGGATTCCCACCCACTCTCCTCTCCCCATCTACCTTCCAGGCACCCCCTTTCCAGCCACAGCCCCTCACCTAGTGCCCCTCATGGATGGACTTGGGTGGCCTCTGAGGTGTGGTGGCTCCCTTCAGGCAGCTGAAGGTCCCCTGAGCAGTGTCAGCCAGAAGCATCCCAATGCTCAATGCCTGGGTAGACCCTTCCATTCACGACCAGTCCAGTGGGAATGAATGCTCTGAAGACATGATTTGTAGGACTAAGTGTTTTCATGAAACTTGTGATTCACAGATATCCTCATAGAATTCCAAGTATGCATTTTCAGCACATATTTTTTTTTGCAAACCCAGTCCCTGGCCCATACATGAAAATTCTCAGAAAATGATGAAATGTTCTAGTTGAATTCCGGGCAGCAGGAATGGAAATCTCCTATAAATTTACCTTACCCTTCTCTCTGGCATGCAAGGATCAGTGTTGAGATTCAGCCTCTTTGGCATTCCTCCTCTTTATGAACATGTTCATAGGAAAAGGAAAGTACTATTATTAAAATAGATTATCTCTGAGTTTAAGTATGACTGTGTGTGTATAGATAGATACATACTTAACTATGTATCTATCCAGTGAAGTCACTATCTAACTAGTGACTGTGTGTGTATAGATAGATATGTAGTTAAGTATGTATCTATCTATACACCCGCCTATATATGTATATGTAGATATTTTTTCTTTTTCACTACTGACCACCACCAACTGACAATCTGGAATCCCGACTGCTTTCATAACAGAAACCAAGGATTTGTTGAATATTCAGAAGTTTACACAATGTTCGGGAGTCCTAACATCTAATCTGAGGTTCTCTTAGAAAGTGTTCTTACGTTGAACTTCCGGAATAGGGTGGTATTTTCCGTTGATCAATGAAGGAGGATTCTGATTTCCACGTGGTGTCCAATCCCGCCTTCCCGTGATGAGCTTTTAAAATGCATAGAGCACATTTGAAGGCACCAAAGGGAGGCCCTTCTACCTGAACACACACACGCACTCTCACTGAACCTGCATGCCTTTTATAGTGACAAACTGTAATTATTTAAAACTTGGCTCTCTCCTCTTCCCTCAGTAAGGAGAAGTAGAAGTCTGCCAATTTGAACTTCAATGGTCTCAGCTGTTTTGGAATGGTGTAATCACATTGTGAGATTCGTTTTACAGCTGGACCAGTGAGTCATATTCATTCACAAAACCAGTTTTACCTGGTTGGTTCCAGTTTTCCTCCGTGCGCGCTCACAGGGGCATAGATTTACCCCTGGCCTCGACCAAGGAAGTGTTTAATCCTGGAGGAAATGGTCGTTGTGGTTATTCTGGGGTTCTGTACAGTGTGCCTGCTCCCCAGGGAGCTCTCTAGCCAGATGGGAAAGGGGGCTTAGACTGGGAGCATTCTCAGACACACTGAGAAAGTCTTTTGCATATGCAGCAATTTTAGTTTCTATTTCTGAGAATTTTGTCAGGAGTCTTGACAATCAATGAGGACTGAAAACAATGAGTCACAGTTGTGGATCTCTCGTTAGGTTCACGGTCAGAACGCGCTTCACAGGGAAAGCCACGTCTGAAGGCAAAGAGCGGGGCTGGGCTGAATGCGTTTTTTCACCAGACAATGGGATTTCAGTCTGTGGCTCAGGAAATGCTGTGACATTCCCTTTGTTTAATCAAAGTTCTTTCCAACACTCAAAGGCTGGCTGATTTGAGAGCCGCCTTAGCTTCCCTATCTCTGATAGATGATGCAGTTGGTGTTGAAATTTTTACAGCTAATCTGAGCAAAATGTTTTCAACCAGTACAAACACAGTCAAACGATGTCATTCTTATGCTTGTTATCAATAACAGATATTTCCAGATTTCCCTGAATCAGGCAAGGACTCAAGTTTTCTTTCATTCCTTTCAGTGCTCAGGTGAATTCACATAGATTCAGAAAGCAAGGATGCAGGAACAAGGAACCAAGCCCTCCACTGCTGGGAGAGGTGGGGGGAAAACTGAAGTAGGGGAACTCTCCGAAGAAATGACAACCTGTTCCGCCTGCCTTTTGGGATCTTGTGACGTGGACCCGGTTTTGCTTTGTATCATTTTCTTGTTGTTCCGTGTTACGTGGAAGAATGGTATGTTGGGAAGAGGATTCTGTCCGTGCTTCCAGAGAGTTCCATGTGTGTTCAGGTCTGAGCACAGACCAAGTGCTGCTCTGCAGCTGCATGTAGTTCAGGGAGTTCCAGAAGGTTCAGAAGGCCCAGACAATTCAGAAGTTTGGTTTGGGGTATAGTGGGTATGGGCATTTCTTCCTAGGTGGCGGTGGGGACTGGAGGAAGCCTGGAGATGCTTTGGAGAGGGGTCTTGAAAGCTCGGCAGGGATTCACGGGGGAGGGAAAGATGCTCCTCCTACAGCACTGGGTGGATAAGGACACACCCACATGACCTGGCCAGTGTCTAAATAGCTCAGGCAGCCCTTCAACCCAGCGTACTGTGGAATCACTCTGTATATCCTGGGCTCATCTGTTTCACCTCCTGGATTTCTGCTTTTTTATCTGTAAATTGGGGCTAATACTCACCTTACAAGTTTGTTAAATAAAAGTTAAATAAGACTTATCTATAAATCTTGTATCTGTCATCTATTTGTCTGTCTGTCTTTTATCTATCTATCTTTTTATCTTTCTATCTTCTTATCTATCTATCTTTTTATCTGTCTGTCTGTCTGTCTATCTACCTTGTCTGGTGCATAACACACAAAGTTAGGGAGATACCAAAGCTGGGATAAACATTGGTTCCCTTCTCACCATGGGCTCCTCTGCCCTCTGTCCAGCCTCTATGTATGTAGCCTCAGATTCGACAGAGCAGGATTGTAGGTTTTGCCTGTTGGTTTGTTTTCTTTGTCTTGTACAACGTCTCTTCTCCATGGCTCTGGGCCTTCTGCTTTGCAGTTTCAAGCGCACCCTGAGCTCACCAGGGAGAACCTGTGTCTGAAGCCACTCCCTGCAGCTGCCCTGAACAGTCAGCTTTCCAGGCTCTACCTGGTGTCCTTATCCTGCATACTTCCTTCCCACCCCACAAGCCTCCTTCTGCCTCTGTGCGATCCTTTGCGTGGTTGCATTTCAGAGGCACAGACATCATTGTAACAGAGGCGGTTTCCTATCACTTCCTTGTCTTTTGTTTCCCAGCCTTGGAGGAGTCCGTCCACAAACACTGGCAGTATTCTTTTTTTCTTTTTTTTTTTTTTTAATTATACTTTAAGTTCTAGGGTACATGTGCACAACGTGCAGGTTTGTTACATATGTATATATGTGCCATGTTGGTGTGCTGCATCCATGAACTCGTCATTTACATTAGGTATATCTCCTAATGCTATTCCCTCTCCACTCCCCCCACCCCATGACAGGCCCCAGTGTGTAATGTTCCCCTTCCTGTGTCCAAGTATTTTCATTGTTCAATTCCCACCTATGAGTGAGAACACGCGGTGTTTGGTTTCCTGTTCTTGTGATAGTTTGCTGAGAATGATGGTTTCCAGCTTCATCCGTGTCCCTACAAAGGACATGAATTCATCCTTTTTCATGACTGCATAGTACTCCATGATGTATATGTGCCACATTTTCTTAATCCAGTCTATCACTGATGGACATTTGGGTTGGTTCCAAGTCTTTGCTGTTGTGAATAGTGCCGCAATAAACATACGTGTGCATGTGTCTTTATAGCAGCATGATTTATAATCCATTGGGTATATACCCAGTAACGGGATGTCTGGGTCAAATGGTACTTCTAGTTCTAGAGCCTTGAGGATTCGCCATACTGTCTTCCACAATGGTAGAACTAGTTTACAATCCCACCAACAGTGTAAAAGTGTTCCTGTTTCTCCACATCCTCTCCAGCACCTGTCGTTTCCTGACTTTTTAATGATTGTCATTCTAACTGGTATGAGATGGTATGTCATTGTGGTTTTGATTTGCATTTCTCTGATGGCGAGTGATGATGAGCATTTTTTCATGTGTCTGTTGGCTGCATAAATGTCTTCTTTTGAGAAGTGTCTGTTCATATCCTTCACCCACTTTTTGATGAGGTTGTTTGATTTTTTCTTGTAAACTTGTTTAAGTTCTTTGTAGATTCTGGATATTAGCCCTTTGCCAGATGGGTAGATTGCAAAAATTTTCTCCCATTCTGTAGGTTGCCTGTTAAGTCTGGTGGTAGTTTCTTTTGCTGTGCAGAAGCTCTTTAGTTTAATTAGATCCTATTTGTCAAATTTGGCTTTTGTTGCCTTTGCTTTTGGTGTTTTGGATATGAAGTCCTTGCCCATGCCTATGTCCTGAATGGTAACACTGGCAGTATTCTTATAGGAAGCTTGGGTCTGGGGCCTAGACATATCCAGTCTCCGTGAAACGATGAGAACAGCCATTCTGAAATGACAGAGCAAGAAACCTGTGTAGCAACAGCCTCAGAGAGGTCCCTTAATTTACCTTCTCTACTATGAAAAATCAGGTAAATTGCAAACATGGCATGAAAACATATCTGCTTTGCTCAAGTCTTATGTGATCTATTTGGAACAAAGGCCGTCTGAGGGAAAGGCGTGCTGGTTCCACATCTCAACTCTGTTCCTTGCCTGTTTTCTGTTCAGAATTGGAAGGAGAATGAGGGGAAGCCTGGGGGAGGCGGGCAAATTGAGCTGGATGCAGCTTCACTCTGTGCACACATCACCTTTTAATAATTTGAAAATGAAAAGAACTGGAATCAGGAAAGATGGGCTGCAGAGATGGGCTGTGGGCGGGTAGCAAGGATGACAGGAAACCTTGGGAGTTTCGGGATCTAAAGCTGTGGATTTACAACCAAATACTTTTTCTTTTCCTTAGCATGACTCTGGCTCTGTGCTTTGGACTTACCTAGCATCCCACAGCTGCTGCAAATTGATTTATTCTCTCACCATCCTTGAAGCCGCCACCTATAATATCAGACACACTGCTTCTGCAGGCTGTTTTCTTAAGACACGTTAAGGTTTTTGTTTTTTTCTTTTCCTGTGGCTTCTCTTATTCTTTCTTCCATGTGGTATATTAGGGTGCAAAGTATGGCTTATAACTACTCCTTTTCCAAATAGAGATTGTTTTGAGATGTATGTGCTTGCGGGAGTATTGGGGGAAGATATGTCATGTGATTACCATAAAATATTCCAAGACAACCATCATACTGGACTGTGAAGAGTATTGCTTTTTCTGAAAAATACTTCGATCAATTCCCTTTTTTGGTTACTATTTCTTTTCTTTTTCTTTTTCTTTTTTTTTTTTTTTGAGAGGAAGTCTCACTCTTGTCCCCCAGGCTGAAGTGCAATGGCAGCATCTCAGCTCATTGCAACCTCTGCCTCTCGGGTTCAAGCGATTCTCCTGCCTCAGCCTCCCAAGTGGCCGGGATTACAGGTGCCTGCCACCACGCCCAGCTAATTTTCATATTTTTAGTAAAGATGGGGTTTCACCACGTTGGTCAGGCTGATCTCGAACTTCTGACCTCAGGTGACCCACCTGCCTTGGCATCCCAAAGTTGATTACTATTTCTCATCCTTTTAAGACAAGCTGAGTTGGGCCAGAAGTGAAGAGAAATCTGCCCTGGCCTAAGGGCTGTAACACCCTGCCCCATTAGGTAACCGGGCGGCTGTCCTCAGAGCTGAGCTGAGGCGTGGAAATGGCTCCAAGCGGTGGAGGTTCACCCTAGGGAGGTCACTCTGTGCTACTTGGTCCAAGACAAAGCCTTGGAAGGAAGAGCAGAGCCACCGTGAAGGAAGGAGCAATGTAGAGGATGTGACCGAGGTGTGGGCAGCCCAGCCCAGTGGGAGGAGCATAGGGTTTGGAGCCCAGCAGACCTGGTTTCAGTTCCCTTTCCATCACTTTCTAACCCTTGACCAAACCATTTCATGCTTTTAAGTCTTGGTCATTTCAGGTATTCAAGGTGTCGAGTGCTAACCACCTCATAGGAGTGTTATGAGGCTGGAGATGGATGAGGCCACGTGCGTACAACCTCCCCTGTAGCAGCATAGGGTAGATGCTGATGTGGTATCTGTCGTTGCCGTTACTTTTTGTCTGGCAACGGTAACATTGGAATCCGGTTAAGCAGAGGGGTAGGAGCCTGTCTGGAGGGGGTCATTGTTTTTGTATGAAACTCTCCCTCCTGCTCTCTCCCCCTTGGGAGGATGATTCCTGTGGACTTGCCAGCTCCGTCTGCAATTCTGAGTTCAAGATTCCATTTGTGGGGGCTTCCAGAGCCTTCTGGAAGGCTCAACTGGTCCAATTTACTGACTCTGAGAATGCCTACCTGCACGTTATAGCTAAATTGCTCATGAGAGCAATTTGTAACATCACCCTGAGAGAGAGGCCACATCAGTAAAAAGTGGGATAGAATGGGATTGCCTGCAGGGGGGTGGAAATAATGTAAACTCACATGCACAGCAGCTGTGTTTACCTCTCTCGGACTTGGGGATTTGAGCATCACCTAAAATCTGGAGTCCCGTGGCTCAGGAAGGCATCTCAGTGTGTGCTCCGAACCACTGGGTGTTACTCCCGCCTTTCAGCCTGGGTTTGATAGTAGCTCTAGAAATCCAGTTACCCATAATTTGCATTGCCAACAGCACATTTCCAATTAAAAGCACAAGTTTGCGGGTATGAATCATGTACTTTGTATAAATTCTGCTATGTGACGATTTATTTTCTTGACACCAAATAAATTACACACAGTGAACTTGGCCTACTTTTACACCTCCTCCTCAATGGATTCTGGGTGAGCATAAAGGGAATTGATTAGAATGACAACTAATTTAGTGGGTGATGAGGACTCCATAATTTGGACCCCGTAGGCAAATTATTTTAAAGAAGTGAGGAGTTAAAATAGCTTTTATGAACCAAAGGGTTTTATAATTCCTAAGCGTCCTTCCAGTTATAAAAACTCACCTACCACGTGCAACAAAGGTTAACCTCCCAAATGGGAACATCAAAGCCCCAAGTCAGCCCACACTTGAAATCCTGAAAGAGGCACTCATTACACATAGCCCTAGTGACCTACTTGCCAGGACTGGCTTTTCTTCCCCGTGCACTGAGGAAGTACAAGGAAGGAAGCATTTTAAAGCAAAGTCTGATTTTGAAACCCACTTAGTTGTAATAAACTGATGTCTTACTGGCCCGTTTTTAAGGCTAGCTTTAATACCAAGTATCCCTTTAAAAAGAAGGCATTTTTTATTATTTTCTTTTTTCTTTATTATACTTTAAGTTCTAAGAAACATGTGCACAACATCCAGGTTTGTTACATATGTTTTTACAAGCCTGGTAGCATATAGCATGCTCCTGGGTCCTGATGCTATGGACTGACTACGGTTGACTTTCCTTGCCCTGCTGCCTGGAACAAAGACCATTAGAATTGAGGTCGCACAATCACAAAAGCTAGAAGCAACCATGAAGGCCCTTCCAGTCCTTACCTGTGTAAATGAAGAAACTGAGGCCCAGGACCAGAGTGAGCATTTTTGTTTTCCAGGACACACAGCATCCTGGAGAGGGTTACAACCACATAGGGAGCACCCAGGATCCTTGAAGATATTGTGACCAGGGCTCATTTCCACCTACGGTGCTTTTGCTGCTCAAACTAGCAAGTCTGAGGCCCAGCATCTTGCCATTATTTAGAGACTTCTAAAAATATATATATATATATATTTTTTTTTTGAGATGGAGTCTCCCTCTGTCAGCATGATCTTGGCTTATTGCAGCCTCCACCTCCTGGGTTCAAGGAATTCTGCCTCAGACTCCCGAGTAGCTGGGATTACAGGCGTGTACCACCATACTCGGCTAATTTTTGTATTTTTAGTAGAGATGGGGTTTCTCCATGTTGGCCAGGCTGGTCTCGAACTCCTGACCTCAAGTGATTCACCTGCCTTGGTCTCCCAAAGTGCTGGGATTACAGGCATGAGCCACAGCCTGAGCCATGGTCAAAAATGGACATATCTTAATTAAATAAATACTTTATGGCTAAAAATTGCTAACTAAATCTGAGCCTTCAGTAAGCTGAAATTTTTTGCTGGGGGTGCATCTTGCCTCAATATTAATGACTGCTAGCTGACCAGTATGGTGGCTGCTGAAGGTTGGGGTAATTTCTTAAAATAAGACAACAATGAAGTTTAACACATCAGTATAGTTTTTTTGTTTTTTCCCACTTTCATACAAAAGTTATCTGTAGCAGGTAATGCTGGTCGATAGCATTTCATCCACAGTAGAACTTCTTTCAAAACTGGAGTCAATCCTCTCAAACCCTCAAATGTAGCTTATTAACTACCTTTATGTAATATTCTAAATCCCTTGTTGTTATTTCAATGATGTTGACAGCATCTTCATCAGGAGTAGTTTCCATCCCAAGGAACCACTTTCTTTACTCATCCATAAGAAACAACTCCTAATTTATTCAGGTTTTATCAAGAGATCGCAGCAATTGAGTCACATCTCAAGCTGCACTTCTAATTCTAATTATCTTGCTGTTCCTACCACATCTGCAGTTACCTCGTCCACTGAAGTCTTGAACTCCTCAAAGTCATCCATGAGGATTGGAATAAACTTCTTGCAAACTCCTACTAATCTTGATATTTTGACTTTCTCCCATGAATCACAAGTGTTCTTAATGGTATCTAGAGTGGTGAATCTTTTCCCAAAGGTTTTCAATTTACTTAGCCTGTATTCATCATGGGAATCACTATGGCTGCCTTACAAAACATAATCCTTAAATAGTAAGACTTGAAAGTCGAAATTACTCCTTGACCCATGGGCTGCAGAATAGATACATTGTGTTAGCAGGCAGGAAAACAACATTAATCTCTTTGTACATTTCCATCAGAGCTCTTGGGCGGCCAAGCACATTGTCAGTGTCCAGTAATATTTGGAAAGGAATCTTTTCTCTTTTGTATTTCTTTTATTGGAGCAGTACATCTCAACAGTGGGCAGAAAATATTCAGTAAACCATGCTGAAAACAGAGGTGTTACCATCAAGGTTTCAGAGTTCCATTTCTAGAGCACAGGCAGAGTTGATTTATTAAAATTCTTAAAAGCCCCAGGATTTTTGAATTGATAAATGATCACTGGCTTCACAC
Organism: Theropithecus gelada; assembly: GCF_003255815.1. NCBI lineage: Eukaryota > Metazoa > Chordata > Mammalia > Primates > Cercopithecidae > Theropithecus > Theropithecus gelada. The sequence goes on along the minus strand of NC_037681.1, from coordinate 28,569,468 downwards.
TGAAATTCGCCAGTTGCATTAGCTCTTTTCCTGTGGCTCATTGGTCAACTTGAATGCATTAGCTTTTAACAAGAGAGTCAGCTTATCTTGTGAAGCTTTGAAGCCAGGCATTGACTTATCTTGTCTAGGTATAGAAGTTCTAAATGGCATCTTCCTCTATCAGAAGGCTATTTTGTCTATGTAAAACATCTGTTGTTAGGTGTAGCCACTTTCTCCAGTGATCTTAGGTAGATCTTCTGGATAAATTGCTGCAGCTTCTCCATCAGCACTTGCAGCTTCTCCATCAGCACTTGTCTTCTGGAGATGGCTTCTTTCCTTAAACCTCATGAACCAACCTCTGTTAGCTCCAAGCTTTTCTTCTGCAGCTTCCTCACCTTTCTCAGAGTTTATGGAATTGAAGAGAGTTAGGGCCTTGCTCTGGATTAGGTTGTGACATAAGGGAATGTTGTTTCTCCTTTGATCTTCTGTCCATACCACTAAAACTTTCTTCACATTAGCGATAAGCTTGTTTTGCTGTCTTATTATTTGTGTGTTCACTGGAGTAGCATTTTAATTTCCTTCAATAACTTTTCCTTTGTATACACAACTTGGCAAAGTGTTTAGTGCAAGAGCCTAGCTTTTAGCCTATCTTAGCTTTGAACATACCTTTCTCACTAAGCTTAATCATTTCTAGTTTTTGAGTTTAAATAAGATATGTGCAACTCTTTCTTTTGCATGGACACCTAACGGCCATTTTTGGGTTATTGATTGGTCTAAATTCAATACTATTGTGTCTCAGGGAATAAGGAGGTATGAGGAGAGGGAGAGAGATGGGGACACAGCCATTCTGTGGAGCAGGTCAGAACACACCCAACATTTATCAGTTAAGTTCTCTGTCTTACATGGGCCTGACTTTTGGTCCCCCCAAACAATTACAATAGTAACATCGAAGATCACTGATCACAGATCAACATAACAGAGATAACAATAATCAAAAATTTTAAAATATTATGAGAGTTGCCAAAATCTAATAAAGAAACATGAAATGAGCATATGCTGTTGGAAAACATGGCTTCAACAGACTTGCTCAATGCGAGGTTGCCACAAAACTTCAATTCATAAAAAGAGTGATATCTTTGAAATGCAATAAAGGTTAGTACAATAAAATAATGTATCCTTGTAACACATCAAACTTTTAATTGGCTGCTAAGTGCTTTGGATATTTTTCCTTAAATATTTCTGACTGTGCAATGCCCTCTGACTCCTCAGCCCCATATTCAAAGTTCCTTTGCTTCTGGTCTTATTAACATTCTTCCCCACAGACACCAGAGTGGCTTTTACAAAATCTGATCTGCTCAACTTAAGTATTCATGGGGTCTTCTACGGACCAAATTGCATCCCCCAAAGTTGCTATGTTGAAGTCCTCACCCTCAGTGTGATGGGATTTGGAAGTACAGCCTTTGGGAGGTAATCAGGTGTAGATGAAATCATCAGGGCTGTGCCCGCATGATGGGATTTGTGTTCTTCTAAGAAGAGACACCAGAGAACTTGCCTCCTGTCTCTCTCTGCCATGTGAGGACATAGCAAGAAGGCAGCTGCCTGCAAACCAGGAAGAGAGCCCTCACCAGAACCAGTCCATGTTGGCATTCTGATCTCAGTTTTCCAGCTTCCAGAACTGTGATAAATAAATGTCTCTTATTTAAACACAGCCTATGATACTTTGCCATGGTAGCCGAAGCAGACTAAGATAGGTTCCATTCTTTTTAAAAAGGAATGTACTGTACAAACTCCCTAAAATGACATGAGGATCATTTGTAATTTGGGCACCTAAGTGTTCAGCAGATGTTTTCTGATTGTGCAATTCAACTGCTCAGTGCTATGTGTTAGAAATGGATCCAAAGGTTGAAATGGTGGTGGAGAAGGGTGAGCTTGTTCTGGGAATCATACAAGGGAGTGTTTGATTTCACGCTGCCTCACTGTCTGTACTGGTTAATTTCATGTATCATCTTGACTGAGACATGGGCTGTCCAGACATTTGGTCAATCATTATTCTGGCTGTGTCTGTGAGGGTGTTTTGGGTGACATTAACATTTAAGTTCCTAGACTGAGTAAAGAAGTTTGACTTTCCGAAAGTGAGTGGGCCTCATCCAATCAATTGAAGACCCAAATAGAACAAAAAGGCTGAGTGAACAAGAACTCCTGCTGCCTGACTGCTTGAGCTGGGACACCAGTCTTTTCTTGTCTTTGGACTTGAATTGAAACGTTGGCTCTTTTTGGGTCCCCAGCCTGCTGCTTTCCAGAGTAAAACTTACACCACTGGTGTCTTTGTCAGTTGGAGCTACTATAACAAAAAATATGATAGACTGGGAGGCTCAAACAACAGACACTTATTTCTCACAGTTCTGAAGGCTGGAAAGTCCAAGCGCAAGGTGCTGGCAGATGCAGTGTCTGGCGAGGGCCTCTGCTTCTTGGCTTGTAGACAGCCGCCTGCTCGCTGAATCCTCCTGTGGCAGAGAGAGCTCCAGTCTCTTTCTCTTCTGGTAAGGACACTAATTCCATCATGCGGGCTCTATCTTCATTAACTCACCTAAATCTAATGATGTCCCAAAGGCCTCACCTTCTGATACCATCCTATTGGGAGTTAGGGTTTCAGCATGCGAATTTTGGGGGGATGCAAACATGTAATTTTGTGAAAGCATTCAGTTTTCCTCTTTCTTAAGCTTTCAGACTCAGACTCAGACTAGAAACATCAGGTTTCATGGTTCTCCAGCTTACCAACTACAGATCTTGGGAACTCCCAACCTTCATCATTGCATGAGCAAATTCCTTATGATGCATCTATCTGATTCTGCTTCTGTTGATTCTGTTTCTCTGTGGAACCCTGACTAATGAATACAGCATCTTTAGAATAGCAGCACCAGGGCAGGAGGCAGTAGTGTGGTGTGGGCTCAACCCTCTCAGCCCTTCTGCTCCTCTGCCTGGCTCAGCTGAAGACAATGCCCCTGAGAGGGTGATCTGGCCATGCTGTGGGATCCCAGGGGAAGATCAGGCAATAATTAGACAGAGGCAAAACACAGCCTTCCCTAGGGATGCACTGGATCTGAGCAGGAGACATCTTTGTTCCTGCTGAGGGTGACAGCCATGCTCAGAATGTGGGTACTGGCATTGCCAGGAGCACCCTGAGGCCCAGCACCCACCCTTGCCCTCCTGAGCCCCTAGACTCTCCTCTCTTGAATGAGTCTGATGGACTCATTCATCTGCTCTCAGGCTCTGCTTGCCTCCACTACAGAGTGACAACTAAAGGGTCTTTACTAGGATTTCATCTCTTTGAATTCTCTCACTGAATTCCAACATTAAAGAGGATAGCAGCACCATCTAGAAAACGAGTTTCTGCAAAATCTGGGCCAGAAGTTAGTAACTCCTTGAACAATTTTGCATTTAGCTTTATTTTGTGATTTATTATTTTTAAATTTGAATGGTATAGAATCTTGAATGGAATAATGGAGACCAGAGGAGGGCCAGGTTTTGTGAACTGAAGCATATACAATTTTGGGGACTCTCTTTAAGAAAAATAATACTGGGGTGGTTCCAAGATGGCCAAGTGACAATACCTCCAGGTTATAGCTCCCAGCGTGAGTGACCCAGAAGACAGGTGATTTCTACTTTTCCAACTCATGTACTGGGTTCATCTCACTGGGGCATGTTGGACAGTGGGTGCAAGACAGTGGGTGCAGCCCACCAAGTGAGAGTCGAAGGGGGGCGAGGCATCACCTCACCCAGGAAGTGCAAAGGGTTGGAATTCCCTTTCCTAGCCAAGGGAAACCGTGACACACAGAACCTGGAATATCAGGTCACTCACACCCTAATACTGCACTTTTCCAAGGGTCTTAGCAAACGGCACACCAGGAGATTATATCCCGCACCTGGCTCGGAGGGTCCCACACCCACAGGGCCTCCCTCATTGCTAGCACAGCAGTCTGAGATCTAACTGCAAGGCGGCAGTGAGGCTGGGTGAGGGGTGCCTGCCATTGCTGAGGCTTGAGTAGGTAAACAAAGCTGTTGGGCAGCTCAAACTTGGTGGAGCCCACCTCAGCTCAAGGAATCCTGCCTGCTTCTGTGGACTCCACCTCTGGGGACAGGGCATAGCCAAACATAAGGCAGCAGAAACCTCTGCAGATTTAAATGTCCCTGTCTGACAGCTTTGAAGAGAGTAGTGGTTCTCGCAGCACAGAGTTTGAGATCTGAGAACTGAAAGACTGCCTCCTCAAGTGGGTCCCTGACCTCTGAGTAGCCTAATTGGGAGGCACCCCCCAGTAGGGGCAGACTGACACCTCACATGGCCAGGTACCCCTCAGAGGAAGTGTCCAGAGGAATGATCAGGCAGCAACATTTGCTGTTCAGCAATATTCACTCTTTTGCAGCCTCCCCTGCTGATACCCAGGCAAACAGGGGCTGGAGTAGACCTCCAGCAAACTCCAACAGACCTGCAGTCGAGGGTCCTGACTGTTAGAAGGAAAACTAACAAACAGAAAGGACATCCACACTAAAACCCCATATGTACATCACTATCATCAAAAACCACAAAGATGGGGAAAAAACAGAGCAGAAAAGTGGAAAATTCTAAAAATCAGAGCACCTCTCCCACTCCAAAGGAACTCAGCTCCTTGCCAGCAATGGAACAAAGCTGGATGGAGAATGACTTGGCTAGTTGAGAGAAGAAGGCTTCAGATGATCAAACTTCTCCAAGCTAAAGGAGAAAGTTCGAACCCATCTCAAGCTAAAAACCTTGAAAAAAGATTAGACAAAAGGCTAACTAGAATAACCAATGTAGGGAAGTCCTTAAATGACCTGCTGGAGCTGAAAACCATGGCACAAGAACTACTTGACAAATGCACATGCTTCAGTGACTGATTCAATCAACTGGAAGAAAGGGTGTCAGTGATTGAAGATCAAATGAATGAAAAGAAGCGAGAAGAGAAGTTTAGAGAAAAAAGAGTAAAAAGAAATGAACAAAGCCACCAAGAAATATGGGACTATGTGAAAAGACCAAATCTACATCTGATTGGTGTGCCTGAAAGTGACAGGGAGAATGGAACCAAGTTGGAGAAAACTCTGCAGGATATTATCCAGGAGAACTTCCCCAACCTAGCAAGGCAGGCCAACATTCAAATTCAGGAAATACAGAGAATGCCACAAAGATACTCCTTGAGAAGAGCAACTCCAAGACACATAATTATCAGATTCACCAAAGTTGAAATGAAGGAAAAAACGTTAAGGGCAGCCAGAGAGAAAGGTCAGGTTACCCACAAAGGGAAGCCCGTCAGACTAACAGCAGATCTCTTGGCAGAAACTCTATAAGCCAGAAGAGAGTGGGGGCCAATAGTCAACATTCTTAAAGAAAAGAATTTTCAACCAAGAATTTCATATCCAGCCAAACTAAATTTCATAAGTGAAGGGAAATAAAATCCTTCACAGACAAGCAAACACTGAGAGATTTTGTCACCACCAGGTCTGCCTTACAAGAGCTCCTGAAGGAAGCACTAAACATGGAAAGGAACAACAGGTACCAGTCACTGCAAAAACGTGCCAAAATGTAAAGACCATCGATGCTAGGAAGAAACTGCATCAACTAACAAGCAAAATAATCAGCTAACATCATAAGAACAGGATCAAATTCACACATAACAACATTAACCTTAAATGTAAATGGACTAAGTGCTTCAATTAAAAGACACAGACTGCCAAATTGGATAGAGTCAAGACCCATCAGTGTGCTGTATTCAGGAGACCCATCTCATGTGCAGAGACACACACAGGCTCAAAATAAAGGGATAGAGGAAGATCTACCAAGTAAATGGAAAACAAAAAAAGGCAGGGATTGCAATCCTAGTCTCTGATGAAACAGACTTTAAACCATCAAAGATCAAAAGAGACAAAGAAGGCCATTACACAATGGTAAAGGGATCAATTCAACAAGAAGAGCAAACTATCCTAAATATATATGCACCCAATACAGGAGTACCCAGATTCATAAAGCAAGTCCTTAGAGACTTACAAAGAGACTTAGACTCCCACACAATAGTAATGGGAGACTTTAACACCCCACTGTCAACATTAGACAGATCAACGAGACAGAAAGTTAACAAGGATATCCAGGAATTGAACTCAGCTCTGCACCAACTGGACCTAATAGACATCTACAGAACTCTCCACCCCAAATCAACAGAATATACATTCTTCTCAGCACCACGTCGCACTTATTCCAAAATTGACCACATAGTTTGAAGTAAAGCACTCCTCAGCAAATGTACAAGAACAGAAATTATAACAAACTGTCTCTCAGACCACAGTGTAATCAAACTAGAACTCAGGACTAAGAAACTCAATCAAAACCGCTCAACTACATGGAAACTGAACAACCTGTTCCTGAATGACTACTGGGTACATAACGAAATGAAGCCAGAAATAAAGATGTTCTTTGAAACCAATAAGAACAAAGATACAACATACCAGAATCTCTGGGACACATTTAAAGCAGTGTGTAGAGGGAAATTTATAGCACTAAATGTCTACAAGAGAAAGCAGGAAATATCTAAAATTGATACCCTAACATCACAATTAAAAGAACTAGAGAAGCAAGAGCAAACACATTCAAAAGCTAGCAGAAGGCAAGAAATAACTAAGATCAGAGCAGAACTGAAGGAGATAGAGACACAAAAAACCTTTCAAAAATCAATGAATCTAGGAGCTGGTTTTTTGAAAAGATCAACAAAATTGATAGACCACTAGCAAGACTAATAAAGAAGAAAAGAGAGAAGAATCAAATAGACACAATAAAGAATGATAAAGGGGATATCACCACTGACCCCACAGAAATACAAACTACCATCAGAGAATACTATAAACACCTCTACGCAAATAAACTAGAAAATTTAGAAGAAATGGATAAATTCCTGGGACACATACATTCTCCCAAGACTAAACTGGGAATAAGTTGAATCCCTAAATAGACCAATAACAGGCTCTGAAATTGAGGCAACAATTAATAGCATACCCACCAAAAAAAAGTCCAGGACCAGACAGATACACAGCTGAATTCTACCAGACATACAAGGAGGAGCTGATACTATTCCTTCTGAAACTATTACAATCAATAGAAAAAGAGGGAATCCTCCCTAACTCATTTTATGAGGCCAACATCATGCTGATACCAAAGCCTGGCAGAGATACAACAACAAAAAAGAGAATTTTAGACCAATGTCTCTGATGAACATCAATGCAAATATCCTCAATAAAATACTGGCAAATTGAATCCAGCAGCATATCAAAAAGCTTATCCACCATGATCAAGTGGGCTTCATCCCTGGGATGCAAGGCTGGTTCAACATATGCAAATCTATAAACATAATCCAGCATATAAACAGAACCAAAGACAAAAACCACATGATTATCTCAATAGATGCAGAAAAGACCTTTGACAAAATTCAACAGCCCTTCATGCTAAAAACTCTCATTAAATTCGGTATTGATGGAAAGTATCTCAAAATAATGAGAGCTATTTATGACAAACCCACAGCCAATATCATACTGAATGGGCAAAAACTGGAAGCATTCCCTTTGAAAACTGGCACAAGATGGGGATGCCCTCTCTTACCACTCCTATTCAACATAGTGTTGGAAGTTCTGGCCAGGGCAATCAGGCAGGAGAAAGAAATAAAGGGTATTCAATTAGGAAAAGAGGAAGTCAAATTGTCCCTGTTTGCAGATGACATGATTGTATATTTAGAAAACCCCATCATCTCAGCCCAAAATCTCCTTAAGCTGGTAAGCAACTTTAGCAAAGTCTCAGGATACAAAATCAATGTGCAAAAATCACAAGCATTCTTATACACCAATAACAGACAAACAGAGCCAAATCATGAGTGAACTCCCATTCACAATTGCTTCAAAGAGAATAAAATACCTAGGAATCCAACTTACAAGGGATGTGAAGGACCTCTTCAAGGAGAACTACAAACCACTGCTCAATGAAATAAAAGAGGACACAAACAAATGGAAGAACATTTCATGCTCATGGATAGAAAGAATCAATATTGTGAAAATGGCCGAACCACCCAAGGTAATTTATAGAGTCAGTGCCATCCCCATTAAGCTACCAATGACTTTCTTCACAGAATTGGAAAAAACTACTTTAAATTTCATATGGAACCAAAAAAGATCCCGCATTGCCAAGACAATCCTAAGCCAAAAGAACAAAGCTGGAGGCATCACACTGCCTGACTTCAAACTATACTACAAGGCTACGGTAACCAAAATGGCATGGTACTGGTACCAAAACAGAGATATAGACCAATGGAACAGAACAGAGCCCTCAGGAATAATACCACACATCTACAACGATCTCATCTTTGACAAACCTGACAAAAACAAGAAATGGGGAAAGTATTCCCTATTTAATGAATGGTGCTAGGAAAACTGGCTAGCCATATGTAGAAAGCTGAAACTGGATCCCTTCCTTACACCTTATACAAAAATTAATTCAAGATGTATTAGAGACTTAAATGTTAGACCTAAAACCATAAAAAACCCTAGAAGAAAACATAGGCAATACCATTCAGGACATAGGCACAGGCAAGAATTTCATGTGTAAAACACCAAAAGCAATGGCAACAAAAGCCAAAATTGACAAATGAAGTCTAATTAAACTAAAGAGCTTCTGCACAGCAAAAGAAACTACCATCAGAGTGAATAGGCAACCTACAGAATGAGAGAACATTTTTGCAATCTACTCATCTGACAAAGGGCTAATATCCAGAACTTACAAAGAACTCAAACAAATTTACAAGAAAAAAACAACCCCATCAAAAACTGGGTGAAGGATGTGAACAGACACTTCTCAAAAGAAAACATTTATGCAGCCAACAGACACATGAAAAAATGCTCATCATCACTCGCCATCAGAGAAATGCAAATCAAAACCACAATGAGATACCATCTCACACCAGTTAGATTGGCAATCATTAAAAAGTCAGGAAACAACAGGTGCTGGAGAGGATGTGGAGAAACAGGGACACTTTTACACTGTTGGTGGGAGTGTAAACTAGTTCAACTATTGTGGAAGACAGTGTGGCAATTCTTCAAGGATCTAGACCTAGAAATACCATCTGACCCAGCCATCCCATTACTGGGTATATACCCAAAGGATTATAAATCATGCTGCTGTAAAGATACATGCACATGTGTGTTTATTGCGGCACTATTCACAATAGCGAAGACTTGGAACCAACCCAAATGTCCATCAATGACAGACTGGATGAAGAAAATGTGGCACATGTACACCATGGAATACTATGCAGCCATAAAAAAAGATGAGTTCTTGTCCTTTGTAGGGACATGGATGCAGCTGGAAACCATCATTCTTAGCAAACTATCACAAGAACAGAAAACCAAACACTGCATGTTCTCACTCATAGTGGGAATAGAATAATGAGAACACTTGGACACAGGAAGGGGAACATCACATACCGGGGCCTGTTATGGGGTAGGGGGAGCAGGGAGGGATAGCATTAGGAGATATACCTAATGTAAATGACAAGTTAATGGGTGCGGCACACCAACATGGCACATGTATACATATGTAACAAACCTGCACATTGTGCACATGTACCCTAGAACTTAAAGTATAATAAAAAAAGAAAAATAATAAAAATTATGACACAAAATGAAAGTTAATATTTATTTAGAATGAGAAAAGAAACCAAATTTTAAAAAGCTTTAAAGTAGCACAAATACCAAAAAGTCTAGGAAAATAGCATATTACTTCTGATGACTGCTTGACATAGCTTTATAATACTTTCATTTCTATGTTTTTGACTGCATAGCTTAAGAAACACCTCTTCACTGGACACCAGTATTTTTGAAGTTCTATTTTGAAATAGCAAATATTTGCCTTCAGAAAAGAGCTCCATGCCACTGACCGCCAGGGAAAGGAAGCTGAGTCTGAGGCTCGAGGAAGAAGGGCTAAACAATAGTTTGTAATATTTTCATAGAGAAAGGAGAAGAATAACTTGACCTTCTTTTAGCTTAGTTGATTAACATTTATTTTAGTTATTGACGGTTGGGATGCATTAAAAATGCAACTGTATACACAGATCTCCTTGCTGTTTATACTGTAGCTGCCTCGCACACATTGCTATTCAGATAAAGTTCTTTTTGTTGCATTTACATAAACAAATGCATGTTGTATGCATCATTGCATTTGCTGCATTGTTGATTGAATTCTTATAGGAGTGAGCTTCTATTTCTCCATAAGCATTGATGGAAACTGTGATCTCTCTGTGCAATTTTACATGACTGATAATTAGAAGAATTTCCCACAGTCTACCTTCTGACTCTATATACATGTCAAACGTTATTTCTGTTCCATGATCCACATACTTTTGGCACCAGATGTCATAAGATGCATTTATATTGCCATAGGATCTCTGGGCCTGGACTTTCATGTCAGCCTGCCATGCGAGCTGGGCAGCAGGAATTCTCCTGGAAGCCTTCACTACACTGGGACAGAAAACAATGACTTACCTGCACTTACTCACAGAAATATATCCCAATAAGCCCAAACTAAGTGTATCCCCAATTGTTCTTTTTATCCAAAATTCAGACATGCACAAATCATGCCAAGAGAACCTGGGAGCAGAGGACATACGACATGGAGGATCTGGGAGTGGAGAGATGGAGCAAGCTGGCTTAACAGACTGTAGACAAAATCACAGAAATACAAACTGTCAACAACATCAATACATTGTGAAATCCCCTTCCAAGGGCCTTGGAAAAAAACAGTGGAGGACAGAAGTCCTAAAACTTTAGCTTTTTGGTAAATCTGTCTCTGATGGAGGCTTCAAAACATACATTACAGAAAAGTTGGATTGAGGTTGGTATTTACTTAGGGGAAGTTTTCTATACCACAAAGTTATTATTGCAGAAAAATATGTAAAGCGCCTGGTCAAAGCAAACTTTTAAAGCTCCTTAGGAGTCCTATTTATGTAACAATAATTGATATGCTAATTTCAATTCATTCTCCACCAGTCTTTGGAGCAAGCCCTCCATAGATTTCTGCATTTACCTAAAAATGAATGTGAGTGCACACCATAGCAGAAAAGTTTGTTTAAATAGAAACATAGGATGGTGTTCCTGAAAGTGTTCTGAGAAGGGACAACTCACAGGAAAAAGTATTGAGGCCCACATGTTGTTGAAGGCCTATTTTGAAACAATAAACATTTATCTTCAGAAAAGAGCTCCACTCTGCTGACACCTGCGGAAAGGAGGCTGGGTCTCGGGCGGGAGGAAGAAGAGCTGCTCCACGCACAGGTGGCCTGCACCTCCCAGGCAGAGATCGCTTTTACCAGCAGAGTTGGCTGTGTTTATGAGGAGAAAAACAACAATATGAAACCAAATCCTGTTTTCGTAGTGCCTTTGTGGTTAGGTGCAGAGGAACCAGGAGGGTGGCACTCTCCATCTTCGTGCGTTGGGTCCTTCGTGCATTGGAGGGAGTAGGGGGGATGTCCTGAGGCCACAGGGACACAATGCTGAGGCTCAGTCAGGATTCCAGCACCCAAGTAACATAGTTATGTCCCTTCTGGGTGTGTGCACTCGTGTGTGCCTGGGTCAGATGGGGCAGTTATTGAGAAGTCTGACATTTCCTTCCTCCTCATGCAGCCTGTCTTCCCCCGACTCCTTTTCCTCTTTTCTTTATTTTCTCTCCTCTTTACTCTTTCAGGGGTACTAGGGACAAGGACAAGGTCCTCGTCATATGGTTGTTACCAGAAAAGGAGTCCCAATCCAGATCCCAATAGAGGGCTCTTGGATCTCGCACAAGAAAGAATTCAAGGCGAGTCCATAGAGTAAACACAGTTATTAAGAAAGTAAAGGAGTAAAAGAATAGCTACTCCATGGGTAGGGCAGTGACTTGAGCTGCTGGCCTAAGAATACTTATAGTTCTTTATTGATCATAGGCTAAACAGGGCTGGATTATTCATGAGTTTTCTGAGAAAAGGGTGGGCAATTCCTAGAGCTGGGGGTTCCTTCCTTTTCTTTGGAATATGTGGTAACGTCCTGACATTGCTATGGCATCTGTAAACTGTCATGGCCCCGGTGGGTGTGTCTGTTAGCATGCTAATGGATTATAATTAGCATATAATCAGCAGTGAGGACAACCAGAGGTCACTCTGGGGAGGGGGGGAGGCGGCGGTTTGGTGGGTTTTGGACTGCTTCTTTACTGCAACCTGTTTTATCATCCAGATCTTTATGACTTGTATTTTGGGTCCATCTCCTGTCTCATCCTGTGACTTACAATGCCTGACCTCCTGGGAATGCAGTCCAGTAGGTCTCAGCCTTATTTTACTCAGGGTCTAAACAGGATAGAGTCGCTCTGGTTTAAATGCCTCTGACACTGGGACATGGTCTTTTCTGACTTCTTCACAGTGTATTTCTAGCTTTGACAACGAAATCCCTCATGGCAGTAGTGACTTCGCAAGCTTCCATTTCGTTCATGGAAATGTCATCGTATGTGGGAAATTCAAGCACCTTGGCACTTAACACTACTAAGTAGTATATGCTAATCTCAACTTATTCATATACTACTACTCATCAGAAGTAGTGTATGCTAATTTTAACTTATTCTCAATAAAAGAGTTTATACTAAGTGTAATTGTTGGAAAGGAAAGCATAAAAATAACATGTTAATGATTTTTAAGGCTCTTTCCTTCTGATAGGAGTTATATAGCAGTTTGGATATTACATATAAGGTATTAGTAAAAAATGAAGAGGGGGAAATGAGCAGTCTTTGAGTTCCTCACACATCCAGATGCTGTGTTGGGTGGCTTACCTGTGAGGTCTTATTTGTTTCGACTATCCTTTCTGGATGTAGTACGTCCTCTGTCTTTGCAAAGGAAGAACATGAGAGGTGAAATCATTAGTCACGTGATTTTGGTAATATCATTAAGTTTCCTCAAAGAAGTAGCAGTTTGAGTATTATGAAGTCAATGTAAAGGAAAGCTAATATAGACAGGTTTTGCAACTCATATGTCATTGTGAATATAAGGCATTGCTTTTAAAATATGGGCCATTCACACCACAAAACATATAAACAACTTCCCTTTTCATGCATAAAAATGTGTTCACAGTGGGGATAGTCTCTCTGTGATGGAGGCACTTGCCTGTGGTGTTGTGCACAGACCTTATCTTTAAGTACCTGATGCTCTTCCGTTGTACCTCACAGATAAGGTGACAGTATTTTCTGGTCTGCCCAGGATGTCCAGGTTCATTTTTATGATCCCATTGAAATTATCATAGCACCGTCTGTCACTCTCAAAAATGTCCTGGCTTAAGACAACAAGTTATATAGTACCTCAATGTATTTTCCTACCAGCATTTGTGTTTCCTTTTAAACCCTGAGTTGGAGCTTGAAGCTAAAAGATAATCTTTTCAACCCCCAAATCTTACAGATGAGAGATCAAGAAATATTATCCAGTGGCTCTATGCAGTTCAAAGGGTAGAAGAAAGAAGACCCAGTCAAGGTTTTCGGATTGGCAGTCTCCAGGTGACATCTGGTTTTTCTGCCTCCCCCCGAAGGTGGAACAGCATTGGGATGTAGGTGCCAGGGTGCATGACAGACGATGTGTGTCAGGGTGTGCTGAAATATGATAGTTTTGGTTCTGGGGAACTGCTGATTCCTGTTCTATTTATTTTAGAAATTTAAAATCAGATGAAAAAAAGCAATCCTCATAGTGGGGAGAAAGTGAGGGAAAAGGAGGAAGGAAAAAGAAGAGAATAGGAGGAAAGGATGGAAGGAGAAATGAAGAAATGAAGATTTTGGGCAGATGTCGCCAGTGACGTATTGCCAAGGAGTGAAAACTATTGCCAAGGAGTGATTCTTATTTGGACATTGCTTTAAATAATTGCAGATCCTAAGAAAGCTATAGTGGACCATGTCTGAGATATCAAAATATCAACAAGGGTGAGCAATCTGAGAACAACATTTTGCAACACTGTGACACATCAGTGTGAATTAAGAAGTTCTCATAGGCAGGTGAGTCAACCAGATGCTCTCCTGGTAGGGGTAGCGTGATTACACACCGATTACATTTCTTTATCAGCGGAGATTCATCAAGAAGCTCAACATTTGCATTCGAACAATATTTCTATCTTGAAAAATGGACAATTCCACACCTTCACAAAACAAATAGAACACAATTTATGTATTAATTCATGTGATTCTGGATTTCACACCGTGGCAGTTAAACACTTTTTTTAAAGCTTACGGGCAGTTTTATTTTGTTTGTTCCATCTTATTTCTGTGGGCATGGAATTTTTACTTTATGCTTTTTGTCTTTGCTTTTTCTGAACTCTATAAATCATTTCTCAGAAAAGCATCCATGTGCTCTAAGAAAAATGAATCTCAACATCACAGTTATGTCATTGGAACAGGGATCTATGTCTGCCTCAAAGTTTGCTCACAGAGGAACACACCTCTCCAGCCGATGATTAGCCAAACTGATCAGACCTTTTCTGTTTGGGACAATTGCAGCAGAGGAGCGGATTCTGAGCAGTGGGGTGGGATGGATCTTAGCAACTGAGGGCTAAAGAGGAGGAGAAGAGAGGTAGAGGGAAAATATCTGAGGTCCCTTTGACCCATCTCTGCTTCTCCAGACACAAAAGAGCCAGGCAGAGCATTTCACTTCTGGAAATAAATGATGACAAGCCAAATGAGAAGAAGCAAAGGCTATTTATCCTGAACTTGCTCTTTGCAAGGGAGTCAACCACCATCATTTTCATTTTGGCAGAGATTCAAAGGCGGCAGAGGAGCAGAAAAGCTTCCTGGTAGAATAGGGAGGCTTCCGGTGTGCCCCGATTGGAGGCTGTTGGCAGGAAGAAGCCAGAGGTGGCTCACTAGAGGCAGGGGCTCCTATGGGATTGGTCTGGGGTACATAATTGGTTTTCTCTGGTTGGTCTTAAGTTGGAAGAAGGGACAAAAATTAGGGAAGCTGTCAGTTATTTAATCAAGTCTTGGCCATTTGGGGCCAATTGTTACGGAAGTTATTGTTTAGATCCCTGGATTGTTCCTAGAAATAGCTACCTGGCTTCCTGCAAGTCTGACTTCCAACAGGCTGGCTTCCTGGACTGTTTACTGTAGAGAGGGGGCTGGTTTCTTGATCTGGCCACTGCAGGTTGTGGTCAGAATTCTATTTTATATATGCTTTGGCCGTTGCCTGTTTGTGTTTTCAGTCTCACCCCATTCTTCTGCAGTGGCCTCTCTTGCCTATAAACAGTCACTCCCTTTGCTTGCTGGAAATTGCCCACTGGGAACGATTGTTTGCCTTTTTGTTTTTCCTGAAGCCTACATTGCTTGCAAATGTGCTTCTGAATAACTTGACAGCATTTCTTCTCTTCTGGAGTCAGTTGGCTGGATGACCTTATGGGGAGCAGGTGTTTTGCATCAGGATGTACTTCTTAGGATGTAGGAAAACAGCAAAAAATACTTCATAAATATGGAAGCATAATGACTGTTTAATTTGGAAGAATCTCTATTTGTAAGTTTTAGGCCAGTCTCGGAGATACAGGATAAAAAGTCAAATTACAGAGTCTCTTATAGCCTTTATCTGTGTTATATAATACAGAATTCACTTCTCCATGCTCCAGTGCTCACAGCACAGGCAGGGTGAAGTGTGTCTTCATGAAATCAGGGAAAATCACATTGTTATTTAAAATGTAAACCGCGCAAGAAATAAATTATTTCTGACCAGGTCCTATTAAAGAGGGCAAATGTGATTAATTCCTGGCTTAGAAAAGCACTTACCTCTACCAATTACATGCCACTATTACGGTGATTATTTTATAAATGCTGATAAACACTATCTCAAGTTAATATTTGCTCCTGAGGAAAGTTTGCCAAGAGCTTAGAATACGCTTACGGAAGATTTTTGCCTGCTAGATTTGTGTACAAAGCTTGAAACATCAAAATCCTTTTAGCATCATTAATTTAAAAATAATCAGTGCACAAAGAGTTGTAGCCAGTAAAGCTGACATCTGATACAGAAATAGAAAAACCTTAGAAATTTTGCATAATCAGGCAAATACTGTTCATCCCTAATGAATTTCAGCCAACTAACTTTGCTATTGATTTAGTCTCTGAGATGACCTCTACTTAAATCTATATAATGTGCCCCTGTGCATGTGAGTCATAAATAATGGCTGAACTCTTGCTAAGGATTAAACAGACATTGTTCATACTATGTAGACTACAGACTATTGGCTTAATATACTGGTGCTAGAATTAACAAGTGGATGCTGGCTAATGTTGTTAACAGGAAAAATCAGGAAGTCATTCATGATTCATGTATTAGGTTAAGCATCACATTTAATAAATTGTTTCAGTGGGGTTTGCATCAGCTCCTTGTGGGTATATACAAGAAAATAAGTTTGAATTTTAGTGAATGTGTTAGATACTCATACATTCTTATTATTAGGCCATGGAGTCCAGGCAAAAAATAATATATTATTAAACTGGTGTCATAATTATAATACCTTGCTTAGATTCATACATTGTAATTATATAACAAATGATCCACCAATTTAGGATCTTATTGTCAACTTAAGTAAAGCCTTATTCGTTAACTAGAAAATTCTCAGGTTTGCTACCATAATTTTCTCTATTTACCTATAGATCTTAGGCTTAGTCAATGAGGAATAAATGGTGGGTGAGTGTGGAAGAAGCGGACTGAGACTGCATCTGGGTCTTTGATGCAATGAACTTTCTGCAAACGTTATTGCCTGATGAATGTCTGAGGCTTCCTCATTTACTGAGGGTTTGAGGTAGGATTTCTGGTTGCTAAAGAGTAGAAAGTAGGATCTAAATTTCTTCTTCCATTCCACAATTTATTGTGTGCCTAAAACATTTTTATTTTGGTAAAAGAGGACAAAAAAGAGGCATGCGAGGCTGTCTGTATGTATAAATCTTGAGAGAGTCTAGGAGGGAAAGTTGCTTTGTAAAGCACTAAAGTGTGTTTGTATTTCCTCTATGGAATTTATTTAAGAACTCTCCTTAAGATGTTTGCTTTACCTGATTTTCTTTTTTAAAGGATAGGTGTTTGAGTTTTAGAGAGCTCTGTTTAGGGGAGACAGTTTAGGTTAGTGATTAGAAGTGCAGGCTCTTAGGCAAATTACTGAATATCATTTTCTTCTGTTTTCTTAATAGGAAAATGGGTCATTTGGAGAATTAAGTAAGCAAATCCATGAAATGTGCTGAACACTCCAGCCAGGGACTACCACCATGGTAGCCACCATCAAGGATAAAGGTTGTATGCAGGCTGGAGGGGCAGACACAACTAACAGTCTTCTATGTCCAGCTCATCAAGAGAAAGACCAACAAGGTGCAGAGAGGCACAAGAAAGAGTTGTAGACACCACCAGGGACTGAGAGGTTAAAGGAATTATTAGTCTGCCTTAACAACATAAAACAAAGTCTTTTTAGAATGGAATTGCTACCTCAAAAAAGAATAAGAAAGTTTAAAAATCCAGCAGTCTAATCAGGGGAAGTTTATGTTTACTTAGGGCTTGAAGCCAAGGGCCAACCATGCTCATTCTGTCTACTATGGGAGCTTCTGTTAAAAAGTTTGTCAACAGCGAATCATTATTCTTTCAGTCAAGAAAACACTACTCTTAATGTCTTAAAATACAGATTTTGGGAAATAGATGAACAACTGTGATGCATGCATATGTGTGCACGTAAGTTGGGGTAGAGTGCACCAATTTTGCCATTGGCAAGTGGACAGGTTACACTTACATATGTTTATAGCAAAACTTAATTGAATAATTTAAAAAATTAAATTGAGAGAAGTCACTGAATATAAGAATAGCATATAAAAAGAAGTAAGTTAGTAAAAGTTTTAAAATTATTAAGGTTTACAAATTCTTTGATTTTTTTAAATTTGTAATAAACTATTCCCTTATTTGCTTGTTCAGTAAACTTTTGTTATCTACCATGTGCATGACAATGCTAAAAACATATTGGCTAATAAGTTAAACATGGTCCCGTTTTTATGGAAATTATAATCTAGTGAAAGAGATAAATATTAAACCATTATTATTAGTTAATTGAATTTTAAGTTATTTAAATTGTTATTACTTAATTGGAACTGAGGAGTTCGGGGTGCTGAGAGAGGGTAAAGTGAGTAGATCAGATGCAGTTTGGTGCAGATCAAGAATGGCTTTTGTAAAAATAAATCATTTGAAAGGAGTCCCAAAAGAGAAATAAAGAGCTTGATACAGTAAGAAAAAAAAATGCAAATGACTAGTGATGGGAAAAAGAATGAAACTTTCAAAAAATTGAAAAATAGCCAGTTTGAAGAAGCAGAAAGAGCGAGGGAGAGATGTCAAACTGATGTACTATATACAGGCTTCTGGTGCTGTTCCCAAAAGTCATTCCCAGTAAACTATAGACTCTAGCAGGAAACACTAGTATTAGAAACTAACACACATACAAAATGAAAGAATACAAAGGATCTAACTATCACCATTGCTTAGCACAATACTAGAGGTGATGGCCAATGCTATTGGTCAGAAAAATGAGAGGTATAAGGAAAAGGAAAAGTGTCATTATTTGTGGTTGGTATTATCATAGACCTAGAAAAACAAAGAAGAAGAGAACCAAACAATTATTAAAACTAATAGCAAGGTGTCCAGACACAAGATAGAAAATCAATGCTATTTTAAATTTGCCAGCAATTACCAACTGGAAAACTTAATCAATAAAAGATACTAGCTCCAGTCACAACAGTGAAATCACTGATGATTGATTTAAACAAGATTATTCCAGGCAGATTATAAAGTCCAAAAATATTTGAGTAAGTGGAAAGGCATTATATGCATTTGATGGGACGTTTTTATCCACTAGCCTCAAAGGCCATGTGGAGACTTAAAAACCTCCTGTTCTCTTCTCTTCTGGAAAGAAATTGCATTGTGTCTCCACAAAAGCAGGCTGGGGCATGGAGCATGGCTGTGCTGTCTTTACCATACTTCTAAAATTTTATTGCTAGGAGCCATGGGTTCAGAGAATTATTAAAGTGTCCTTGCGAGAGTACAAAGACCAAATTTGTTTTCTTATTTTCTCTCTGCTCAAATGTCACCTCTTTTTGAAGGTTTTTTTCAACACATATGGCTCTCATTCTGTGCTCACAGTACTGTGCACCTCCATCCAGTTACCCTCACCCAATTATGTTAGATTGTGTGTGTGTGTGTGCTTGCACACTTATATGTACCTGTGTTTCTTCTGCTAGACTGTGAGCTCTTTAATGTTAGGTTTCATGTCTTCATTCAATTTTGGATCTTCATGGCAAAGCACAAAATCTGAGATAGAGCAAGCACTTAACAAACTATTGTTGAATTGAATTCATAGAAAAAGTACTGTTTTCTTTTAATTTTGCTAACTGGGCTAGTTTAACATTTTCACTTAAAAATGTTACATGAGCAATCCATATATTGGGGTTGTCATGGTCATTGCCATCGTATTAGTCCCAGAGCTGAAAGGGAGTTAGAAATCCTATGTCAAATCCGGCTGTTGGTTGAGCCTGTAGATCTCCTTAGCACATCCCAGTGACATAGGCATTTCTAGCAGGATAGGAGCATGTTCCCAAGAGGATAGACTTGGGATGACAACATGGCCTGAGAAGTGTTCTTTTCTGGAGGCTGTTGTTGTCCCAGAGGGAACTTATGGAACTTTTGGCTGCTTATCCTCCCCATCCTAGTCACAAATTCACTGCTCTCCTGTAATCCTGGGCACCTCTGATCTCCGTGCTGATGGAAGGTCTTAGGTTGGAATCAACAAGACTCAGTCATGAGCAAGACTCCAGCTGGGGATAGACTCATGGTCTGCTTTATGTGCACAACGTGGACCCGCATTTTGGTGTAGGAAACACACATGTCAGTCACAGGCTTGGAGTTAGAAGACTGAGAACCAGTCTGTTCGTTCCCTGATTGCTGTGTGACTGGGGCCAAGTGGCTTAACTCTGAAATGATGGTTGATGAGCAGCTTTGGAGTGGCTGAAAGAGCAGAGGAGACTCACTTTTCCACTTTGTTTATGACAGTGAGAATGTTTTGCAATTTCTATTGCTGTGAACACATGTTTTTGTTAATATGTGTAATCAAGAATTGGGGAGAAGCTCAGATTGTTGACCGGGGCCAAGGTGGAGAATGATGAACATTGGCAAGCGGGCTCTTGCCTGAATTCTGTTTGACTTGGCAGACCCAGTGCAAACTTGCTTAGTCCTCACAGATGCCTGGCTGTCTGTGGAAACCCATGAACTAAATGATGCTAAATAGATGGGGGGCAGCCCGCAAAGGGCAGGGCATGCTAAGCCTGTACTTCAGAGCTTTGGTCTGTTCCCACTTGGATAAAAAGTACATGATGGATGGGGAATTTGGAGCCCTGGATAAATGCTTTTACTGAACAGAAATGAAGGAACAACCCCAGAAATGAGAGGCCCATGCACAAGAGTCCTGCTTAAGGGAAATCTTTAGATGGAAATATTCTCTGGAAAATAGTAAGTTATGGAGTGGTTATCCCTGACGTACCGTCGTCCCAGTTTGCCCTGCAGCACAGCAGAGGTGGCCACAATCTGAGCACAAATGCTGGAGAAACCAGGAGTGTCCATCTACTCTTTGCTGATGAGCTTGGTGCACACTCATTTCAGGAGTCCTGGCATGGGTCAAGAGGATGTGGAGGTGAGGAGGCAGAGCTCTGGGCTGAGTTTTCACTCTGCTACTTCGAGCTAGGGGCCATGGCAAAGGGAGTTTCTCATGCTGGGCTTTGGTCTTCTCATCTAGAAAATACCTGGGTTGATGGAGAGGGTTCTCCACCCTGGAATCTTGTGATCCTGGACAGGATAAAACAACTCTCTCTCTCTCTGTTTGGATGGTTTTAATAGTCTCCAAATATGACTTAATCCAGGAGACCTCAATGGCTGGATAAGCAGGAATGCATTTTCTTGTCACAGATATTCTCCTTCAAGATGGTTTGGTTATATAATTTGTGTGTTCTCTAGGGACATTATTACTGTTTACCAGGCAATTTACACTGCATCTAAATATTTGAATTTCAGATTTGGTGCACTGGGTATTTTCCAACAGGAACACCTGCCCAGTTTCTTAGACACTAGAATTAAACTCTCAGAAATGTTGTTGAGGGCCTTCTTTTCAGAATCTATCCTATCACGTATTCCCCAAAGATCAGAAAGTTGCAACCTTTGAAAAATATCTTCTTGAGTTTTTTCTCTCCTGCAGTTTTCTGATTAGCTTTTTTGATTAACAGATTTAAAAATATAATTCACATACATACAATTTTCCCATTGAAAGTATACAGTTTCCTTGTTTTTAGTATATTTACAGACTCATGGACTATCAAAATCAGTATTAGAAAATCTTTATTGCCCCCCAAAATAAACCAGTACCCTTTAGCTATCTCACTCGCCAAGAGATTCCATCCCCTCCTCCAGTCCCTGAAAACTACTAATCCACTTTCTGTCTCTACTGATTTGGCTATTTTGGACACTGCATAAAATGGAATCATATAATATGTGACCTTTGGTGTTTAGCTTCTTTCACTTAGCATAGTGCTTTCAAGGTTCATTCATATTGTAGCATGCATTAGTATTATATCCCTTTTACAATAACATGCATTATTCCATCTTCGTATATATCACATTCTGTTTGTCTATTCGTCAGCTGGTGGTCAGTTGGAGTTGTTTCCACCTTTTGGCTATTATAAAGAATGCTGCTATCAACATTTGTGTGTAAGTGCATTTTTTTTGAGTGGACATATTTTCATTTCTTTTGGCTATCTACCTAAGAGTGAAATTACTAGATTAAATGGTAACTCTCTGTGTAATCATTTGAATAAATGTCCAGCTGCACCATATTACATTCCCACAGCAGGGCAGGAGGGTTCTGATTTCCCCATATCCTTGCCAACACTTGTTATTATCTGTCTTTTGATTATAGCCATCCAAGTGGGGTGTTAAATGGTATCTAATTGAGGTTTTGATTTGCATTCCACTGATGACTAATGATATTGAGCATCTTTACATGTGCTCATCAGCCCTTTGTGTATCTTCTTTGGAGAAATCTGACTATCCTTTAAGCTTGTGCTGTTGGGACATCATCGTCCCATTGTCTTCAGCTGTCTGGTGGTGGCCTTCCAGAATATAGGGCAATTGGCAAATAATTTGAAATCTGCAGATTTTGGGAACTACAAAACAGGATGGTTAATAACACATCAGAATTGCAGTGTTATTACTCCCCACCTTCATTTTAAGCTACTTTTATGTAGTATCATAGCTACTTTTATGATACAATATAATCATATAATCTGTTATTACATATACTCAATGCAACATGATACGATTCAGCTTTAAACGTTAATGTCTTCATTTTATGCACTTGATTAGGATAATTTTGGTTTTCATAATATTGTGTTTATATATAATGACATCCTACTGGTTCAGGACAAAGAAGCTTTAAGTATAAACACGCTAGTTTATCTTAGAAATACTAGCACTCAAATTAGAGAATTACAGTAAAACAAATGATCAAGATTATGTTTCTTCTCCTTCAAGGAACAACATTTCTACTCTCTCTCTTTGGATCTCCTACCAAGAGTTCACTGCCAATATGCCATGTGGTTTTCACATAGAGTTCATGGTGGTGCATCAGGCTGAGTTCTCATCTCTGTAGACTGATCTCTTTTAAAAGCATGTTATTAGTCATATCTTAACACTTTTTCTAAGGGTGAAGATTCTAGTTTGGTTCTTACTCCTGATTTGGTTGACATCTAGGAGGTGTAAGTAAATTAGCTATGGCTCCTAGATGAATTCTTTTTCTGTGTCTCTCTCTTTCTTTATCTCTCTCTGCATTTCCTAAGGTCCTGTTTGGTGCTGGGTATACGAAAATCAATAAGGCCTAATAATAGCTCAGCAAATGAAGCAGGAGTTTGCATGATTTTTCATCCACCAGGGGAGGTGGCTGTGATGAAGTCTGTGGGGCCTGGGGATGCACAAAGATGACACCTCAGTGGCAGTCTTTGTGTTGTAGGTGTTGGTGCCAAGATTTCATAGAGGAAGAGAGAATCAAGCCCTCAATAGTGAGTCGGTGTCAGCCAGGTAGACAGATAAGAGATCCCATTCCAGTAGAAGGGCCATAATGGCGAGGGTCTAGAGGAGGGCTAGATGACTCATCTGTGAGGTGGGAACAGGTCGTGTGCAGGGAGCACCGTCACAAATGTGAGGTTGGGAGCATAGGCCAACACCATTTTCAGTTGCATTATGGCTTACATTATTATCCCCATTGACCTCTGTTTTACTCTTTGGAACAATAAAGAGTGGATTGAATTATTCTTTCATTAGTACTTTTCATAGCTTTGACAACAGCTGATTTCTCTCCCAACTCTTCTATTTTCCAGGCAAAACATTCCTCATTCCTTCACTTTTCCTCATAGGAAATGGTTTTCAAGGCCTTTACCATCAACATTTGCACTATTGGATGTGTCTCAGTTTACAAATTTTCTTATTAAAATGTGGCTCCCAACACAGAATCCAGTACTCCAGGTGTGGAGTGCACAGTGTGATGTATTGGGGCCTTTCTTTTTTCCATCATGAGCACTAAACGCTGGCATGCAATCCTATCAGTCCAGGTGACTTAATTTCAAACTCTGGGCCTTGTTTATCTATGAAACCAGGTGCTTTCATCCTTGGGCATGTTACTATTTGATTCAAAATACAGAACTGGATATTTATACATATTTATTTTCATCTGGTTAGCTTTGATCCATTGTTCTCAATACGCCAGAACCTTTTAAAGTCCTGATTCCATCATTTGATGTTTTGGTTATCTCATTCTGCCTATGGCATCTAAAGATTTAGAGTCATGACATCTAGTTGTCTCCCTCCAACTCTTTAATAAAAATAGTGATGGTAACTGGGTTCAATATAGAACCAGCAGCCTCAGCTTTATTAAAGAACTGGTGTTAGTTCCTCCCATGACTATATTGAATCATATTTGTGAAACTGACAGTAGTTTTAAAAGTTTTGTGCACTGATTGATAAACAGATACCCGAGAGCAGCATTTCTTAGTTAAATCTCTGTATTTCCTCTATCTTAATGAACTCAGATGCTTATTAAAATGCAAATTCTTGGGCCTCTTTTGAGGCCTACAGCTCAGTCACTAAAGGATAGGGGCCTATCAGGTGTTTCTCATGAGGGCTAGAGTTTGAATGAATAAAGTAGTTATGCTCTCTTTAGTGTGAATGATGAAAAGTGGTTGAGAACAGGCAGTTTGAATCTCACTTAGTGTAATGGGCTATGGCTTTATATATGGACAAACATGTTTAAAGTGATATGCTGGTGAAATGATGCCAGAGAGATTTTTGGTGCATCTTATAAAAAAAAAATCCTTCATCTATAACACCCTCCCCTCTAACGCAGCTTCAGCCCAGACCAAGGAGCATCTTTGCGTTCTCCCAGAGGTGCCAGCATCTTCCTGGCCTTATTGCTGCGTTAGTCAGTCCCTGCTATATCAGGAGAGTGACTGTTCGGCATTGGCTGCGTGAAGTGGCTGATCTCATCCGTGAGTGGCACCACCTACAGCCGCGTCAGACTCTGGGTCCTCGACACTTAGGGAGACTGACTCGCAGTTCTTTCCGCACACGCTGTGGCTCTGCATTCACACCGGGGTAGACGGTGTGGGTTTGGCGACGTGCTGTGCTAGGGAAGAGGCTCCTGAAACACGTACTGACTGAATCACAACTCTTCAGACTCTTCCTCTATATTCTCCCGTGCAACATGCCTGCCAAGGCTCCACCTATTCTCATGTGACTGTGACGCTACTCAGGATTTAAAGATCACTATTTTTAAAGCTAGTCGTGAATGTCACATTTTCCCTCTCCTTAGAAGATTCTAATTATCTGTTTGTCAGACATCCCTCTGTTCTGTGCAACTTTATGCAATTCTTCAGTCTCTTTATTTTAGGAGTCAGTGCAAATTGTTGTTCAGGGTTTCTTTGGGGATGTTGTACAGTCTAGATTCCTTCCCTCTCCTGGCAACTGGAAAGGTATCTGGAGGTCATTCTAGATTTTTCCAACATCTGACCACACAGACTCCATTATTGCTCGCTACTTACCTTTCTTATGTCAACATCTCTTTTGAGCTATGTCTCAAAGTCTTTCTTTTGCTTCTGATTTATAAAACGAGTATCTCTCAATTTCTACTATTCTCTTTTATCTATAACATCAACAAGAAAAAGCTCTTTAAAGAATATTTTTCTCTGATTATAAAAGCAAACATGGTTATTGTTTAAAATTTTTTACATATAGAAATGTAGAAAACAATCTATTATTTATTATACTCCCCTAACACTTCTACATTTTGATATAGTTTAATTAAATCTTCCTCAGTGCATACTAATTTTCACAGTTTTCATTCTCTACCTACAATTTTATATACTCCTTTTGTCACTTACCACCAAAAGTTACCAGCTTCCTGTCATTATAGAAACATCAAAATCAAAATTACTATGTGGAGGTAACTTTTCGTTCATCATTTATAATGTTTCTTATAAATAATCCATGATGAGTATCTTCGATATGAAGGTTTTATCTCTCTATCTCTCTTGGGTAATTTTCTCAGGATAGAGTCAAAGAAGTGTTATTATTGTACCAAAGTGACATTTTTAAAGTTCTTGATACATATTTCCAATTTGCCTTCCAAAATGGTTGAATCCATTTATACTCCTACCAGCAATATGTGAAAGTATTTATTGGCATGATTTATTCTATGAAAACCATAGTTACACATTCTAAGGGGAAAAATAGCATCTCACATGAGGATAAAGGTGAAAGCATTTTCGTAGTTGAAGCAAATCTTAAGACAGGTTCTATAAGCACATGGTTTTGAAGGCTCAGCAAATCCCTTATCTACTGGGCATGATATGGTGAGCTTCCCAAAGAGAGTGAGGGGCACTAGCAATAAATAAAAAGGCTATTATGTAGACTTTTTGCTTTTCTTTTGACTTTTTAAGCATTAACCCAGCCATTCTCACAGATTGCCTGTAAAGCAAGAGAGAAAGTCAAATGTTATACGACTGCTTAATAATTCATATGCACTACCAGGGAACCAGTTCATATAGACAAATCCCTGAAAATTCAACAGAGAACAATCCAAAAGATTTGCTCCTTGGTCCGTGGTATGAAAAATGGTCTAACTGTGACTATTCAAGACTGGGCACGGTGGCTCATGCCTGTAATCCCAGCACTTTGGGAGGCCGAGGCGGGTGGATCACCCGAGGTTAGAAGTTTGAGACCAGCCTGGGCAACATGGTGAAACCCCCTTTCTACTAAAGATACAAATAAAAAATTAGCCGGGCGTGGTGGCACACACCTGTGACCCCAGCTACTCCAGAGGCTGAGGCAGGAGAATTGTTTGAACCCAGGAGGCGGAGGTTGCAGTGAGCTGGGGTCACACCACTGCACTCCAGCCTGGGCGACAGAACGAGACTCCATCTCAAAAAACAAACAAACAAACAAAAAAAACAAAAAAAACCCTGTGACTATTCAGAAGACTCAGATATTGTTCTCAAACTATTAAAGTGGAGATAGGAATCAGATAGGGGAAAATGGCCATAACAGAGAACTTGAAATGTATGGGCTCTCCAGCTGTGATTCAATGTTAACTCCCACCATCATCGCATACAAAATCTTTGCCAGTCTAGGCTTTCACCTGCCAGGCTAGAAGAAGGGAATAATCTTGGAGTCAAAGGAGTTGGGGTCAAAATCCTAGTCCTGCGAGTTTCGCAGGCTCCTGTGAAATTTACTGAACTTCTCAGAGCTTCATTTTCCTTATTTGTCAAAACAGGGCAATTTTTAGAATATGTAACATTTCTTTTTAATCTAGTGCATTAAATTAAACAATGTGAGTAATTCACATGAAATTGTAATGTGCACATAGACATTATTCAAAAATGTCTATTTTTTCGTTTTTCCTTCTCTGTAGAGCCCCCAAATGCGTGACACTTATTCCTGCCTTGTCTTGCTGTTTCCAAAGCGTGGCTTCCTAATCCTGGAATATATTTCAATGCAAACTGATTTCTTCTCACTCTGCTAACTGTCATATCTTGGAGCATTTATCCTTTTCTTTTCTCTCTCTTTCCTTCCTTCCTTCCTTCCTTCCTTCCTTCCTTCCTTCCTTCCTTCNCTCTCTTTCCTTCCTTCCTTCCTTCCTTCCTTCCTTCCTTCCTTCCTTCCTTCCTTCCTTCCTTCCTTCCTTCCTTCCTTCCTTCCTCTTTCTTCTCTCTCTTTCTCTCTCTCTTTCTCTCCTTCCTTCCTTCCTTCCTTCCTTTCTTCCTTCCTTCCTTCCTTCCTTCCTTCCTTCCTTCCTTCCTTCCTTCCTGCTTGCCTGCCTGCCTGCCTTCTTTTGTGACAGGGTTCTGTTGCACAGGCTGGTGTGCGGTGGCATGATATCGGCTCACTGCAACCTCTGCTTCCTGGGCAGCTAGGACTACAGGTGTGCACTGCTTTTGGTAGAGATAGTTTTTTGTAATTTTGCCCAGGCTGGTCTTCAGCTCCTGGGCTCAAGAAATCTATCCACCTCGGCCTCCCAAAATGCTAGAATTACAAGCATGAGCCATTGAACCTCGCCACTTTTTTGTTTTTTCTTTTTGAATTTTCAAGCACCAACAAAGTCTTTCTTACAGATTCTCTGGTACAATGTTCTGCACTGTAGTAATATTCTTTTTAAGTGTTTCTGTGTCTTCTCAATCAGATCCTACCCTTCTCATGGGTGGGGAGTATCTTTGTATTCCTCTAGGATCCTGACACCATTTCTGAAATGTTATACGTCCTTGGTGAGTGTCTGTTTATTAGTCAAATGTTCAAACGTTCAATATTCATTCAATATCCTGTACATATTCTTTTAGAGCTTTCCTTACTAGATACTGGAAATCCAATCAGACATGGGATGATCAAGTATCTAATCTCCTGGAGCTCCAAGTGCCTTGCTATCATTTTCATACAGGAGGAGCTCAGAGACAGATGAAATCAGCACAGATGGGTTTCAAGGTACGAGAGAATCACCTTGACTCTGTGTCTCACAGAGCACTTAGTGTAAGACTGAAAATTTATTTATCACCTACATCAAAGGAAAAGGCTCACATGGATGTTGCTGAATGACCAACACTCCCAGACACACACACTCTCCTGATCCTTCATCTAATGGTTTAGTTATGGTTCTCAGAGTGTAGAGAAGACCTATTACCAGAAAACTATAATCATGTGGTAAGTCCTATCATTCCTATGAAACAGGAAGTGCAGGATCTCACAGAAGCACGTGGGAGTGGCCCCAACCCAGTGGGCAGGGGAGGCTTCTTATAGGAGGTGACAGATCAGCTGAGCCAGGAGTCAGGCAGGCTGTGTAGCCAGAATGAGGGAGGGTGTTTCACAATGAAAGAGCCATATGTGAATCAGCCTGGAGCCCCAGAGGCTTTGAAGAGCTGAAAGTGGTTTAACACGATTAGAGATTATGGGGGACAGAAGGCAGTGAGTTATCAGGTTCAAGGCTGAGTGGTGAGGGATCAGGAAGGGCACAGTAAACGTTTTAAAAGAGTTTGGCCTTTAGCCAGAGGACACTGGAAAACGACGGGAGGGTTTTAATCACTGGGGTGAGCTCACTGTGGAATGGCAGTCTGACTGGTGGGTGGAAAGTAGATTTGAGTGGGACAAAATGCAAGCAGGGAGACCAGGAGACAGTGGGAATCATCCAGGAGAGCCAGGGTTCTTTCCTGGGCTAGAGTAATGCCAGTGGGTTTGGAGGGAGCCCGGTATGGGATGAGATATGTATAAGGTAGACATACTAGGGCTTGATAGACTGTGGATATTTGAAATTTGGAGATATAAGGATTGCACTTACAGAAATGACTCTTTTCATTGAGAAAGGAAACACAAATAACAGAGATAGAAGAAAGATCATGAATTTGGGACATTTTGAATTTTAAGTGTCTGTGGAACATCCACAGGGGGATATACAACTACCAAAGTGCATGTTTGAGTCTGAAACTCATGAGCCCATTCTCTGGAAATAGAGATTATTAGGGGGGAGAACATATAGGAGGCCATTAATGCAAAGAAGTAGATGAAGCTGCCCGGGGTAACTCAGGCAGTGAGAAGAAGACCATGGTTGCGGCATTTACATGCAATGGATAACCAACCACAGAGCTGGTTAAAGACTTGTGCTGCACTGTCACTCATTTTTCACTTACTTATTCCTTTGCCCAGTCACTTTTTCATCCATTCTTGTATTCATTCTTTTCTTTCTCTATTCATCCATGCACTCGATAATCATTTATTGAGCCAGGCACTGGGTTAAGCTCTGATGATTCACAGATGAATGAGATACAATTTCTGATCTAAAAGGGGTAAGTATGTAGTTTAATAATGGCCAAGGCAGTCAATAAGATTCATAATGACAACACCAGATAATAAGTGCTTTAATGTTAGTAGAGAATTAGTTGAATGCAGGTTCCTACCCCACTCTGGAAATGCTTTCACAAAGAGAATGCTTGAGTGGTGACCTGAAGGACAGACAGAGCCTTGAGAAGTGGGCGAAGGGATGGTAGAGTATTGCAGAGCAAGAAATGTTGCATAAAATGCATGGACCTCAAGGAATTACAGATTGGTTAATGCGACTCAGCCAAAGGGTACTGAGATAAGAAGTGTCTCTAGGAGCTCGTGATGAAGAACCTTGAACGCTGTGATAAGTAGTTTAAACAAAGCTTGGAAGCAGTGGGAAGCAACTACACGACTTTAATCTACACAGTTTTAAGAGGCATGATGGATTGGAGATTTGGCTGATGAATCACTCAGTGTGGAAGCAGACGAAGAGGCATGATGGGGTTGTGCACCAAACCTGGTTGGAATGATGAGGGTGTGACTTCAGTCACAGGAGTGATGGAGAGGCGTAACACCCTCTGAGAGATGCGAAGGGGTAAGAATTGATAAGACTTGGGGGCCAACTGGCTTTAGGGGCTGAGGAAGAAGAAAGGAAGAATAAAAGATGATCAAATCTGGATTTCTGATTTGTGTTAGAGGACAGATGGTGAGGCCATTCATAGCATCAGGTCATAGAAGGACGAGGTGCTTAGCTCTGTTTTGGAGCCGGAACAGGTCCTTTTATTACATGTAACTTCGGCCTTGAGAATGCTTTAGTACCATGGAATTACAATTACTCTGGCTATAGTGTAAAAGAAGCCTACATTGACATGGGTCAGCCAACCCACAGGCCTTCTTGACAATCTACAGTATGTTTTAAACTGTTCTCTTTGCTGAGGAAGAGAGAAAGGTATGCTTTTACAGTTGGCAAACCTTTTGTAACAGGACATTCTCCTCTAGAACAATTAGAACAACTTAAGACAGAATTCACCAAGTACTGAATTGTAAGATACACCTCAAGGATGTTAGGACTTTAAAAAAGGAGGGGATCAGAAAAGCAGCTAGGAGCAGTAAGGGGTGGTTTTCTGAAGAGGCAGGACTTGAGCTGGGTTTGGCAGAGAAGTATGGGTTATAAACCCAAGGTCTCATGGGCATACAGCATTGAAACCAAATGTTAAACCAGGCAGTGGGCTCTGAGATTCTGCACGTCTTCCCAAACCATTTTGCTGGTTTAGGAGTTTGGATTTTAGATGAGATTATCATCATTAGACAGTCTGTTTTGTGTATCATGAATACCACTGAAAAACTCGCCCACCTCATCCTTCACTCTGTACACGTTTATGGTATTATTGGATGGTGATTGAAGAGTTTCTGTCTCTCAAGAGATTAGGTGCTGGGGACACCTGCCTCCTTCCCTCTGGAATGCTAGGACCTGATAGCTAAAGAAACTCTATGGACCAAAGTCTGGGCTAGTGGATTCTTGTTCATATCAGGCCTGAACCTGGCCATGCTGACAGCTTCCCTTTGCTGGGGGCCCAAGGTCCACAAAACCTCTATCTGGAGCTACATCTGTGATTGGAGCAGCCCATCCCTGAGCAGTGAATATCGCATCTTCATCTGAGGTGTTTCTAGACTGAAAACTAATGGTTTGATTGTCACCTGGAGAAACTGGCCTCTACATTTTTTGTCTGATTTTTATTTCTTGCGTTCACGGGGACGCTAAACATGTTGTAAAGGAAGGCCTGGATTCTCGCCCCAAAGCTGCGGCAATATAAGGGGACACTGTAGGTTGCCACCCTATAAGCTGCATGGGGATTGTTGGCCGGGGACCTGGTGAAATCTATATCCCTGTGCTGCGGATCATATTTTTGTTTAAAACACCCCTAGTTTAGTGCTCTTTCTTTATATCTGTCTCCAATCCCTTGATGTTAGCAACTCATTAAGATCCTCTTCTTGGGTGAATTGGACTTAGCTTTTCCCTGGGGACTCAGTTACTTAGCTCTGCTCACTCCCTACCCTCCTGACGCTGCTTTTTGGTGTCTTCATGAATCTCGTGTGATGCTACTTCTCTCCACCTCATCTCCAGGTCTCATCAGGTGGGCCACCTCCTCAGCAACACACCAGACCCATCTGTTTTAGACAGTCTGAATAGAGAATATAGTAAAAGCTCTAATTTTCCCTTCCTAGAGATGAGTTAGATGCTCAGACTTAACACATAGAAGAAACACAAGCAGTTGGGTGGCAGAGCCAGTCCACTTGGAAGGTGTGGGCTGGAGCATGGGCGTCAGGGGCCTGGGCAGAGGTGTCCTAGGCAGATTCTCCTCTGGTCATCCTCCTCAGCCTGGGGAGCTTTCAGAGCTGACCACCCCCTGGTGGGAAGGAAGTGGCAGCAGAAGCGTCATTTCTATTCTTCTCCAGGGCCTGAATAATTGTGCTGGGAGAGCAGAGCCAACTAGAAGACTTTGGAACGCTTCTTGGCAAGAGCTGGGCTCCAAAGTGCGGAGGACATTTCCTATCTCTCCCTTGACTGTTATGCTGGGGGTGCACAGAGAGTTCTGAAAAGCCTGCTGAGTATTTTTCACAACAGAAGGGAGTCTCACAGCAGCTCTCAAACTTGGTGTGCATGGACACGTCTGCCATGAGTCTTGACTTTGCAAAAGGAAGTGAAGGCTCTCTGATGGCTGGGTCTTCAGCATCCTGTGTCTGCTTGTTACCTGCCACTACATTGCCAGGCATTTCTTCTGTCCAGTGGGCAGGGAAGAGTTAGCAGATCCTAGGGAATGGTGAGTTGTGGTTTATGGCTTCATGGATATTTAGGTTCCTGCCCATGGAGTCATGCAACACTGTGACTCACCATGAGCTGTACACCAAGTACACCAAGAAGTAGCAAAAGTATACTTTACATAGTAATTTTAGAGCTGTTTTCTTTTTCCTTATTTTTTAAAATTATATATGTTACATGCATGGTGAGAAAAATAATTAACTAAGTCAGATACAGTTTCTCAACCGAGACATAGGGCCTATGGAGAGAGCCATTACAGATTCACTAAAAAATAATCAAATAATTTGTGTGTGTGTGTGCATGTCAAAGAGGGAGAGAGGGAAAGGGAGAGAGAGAAAGAGAGAGAAAGAGAGAGACAGAGACAGAGGAGAGTGGTTTTGCCAGTAACGGAAGCAGAACCTCCCGGGGGCTAATAGTGGCTGGAGAAAGTTGCCTTGTGGGTTGCCACTGAAGACAAGCAAAGAGCCTCCCCACTGATCTGAGATGAGGGGCCTGGACATCTTATCACAACATTCAAGGACTCAGCCTGTCTCTCCTAGGTCTTGTCCCCATGGCTGCCTCTTCCTCACCCCTCCAGCCTCTTCTCCTCCCCACCCTTATCCCAACCCACCCATTAATCGCACCAAGCATCCAAGGACTCACCTTTCCCTCAGCCCAGCTCTTCTGGCCCCAGTATCCACTTACGCTTTCACTCCCCCTGAGTGTTGTCATGGTGTTTATCATATCTGTGGCCAGATGGCATTTCTGTTCTTTCAATAGCAATGGGTTAACACAGGACTTCAGAGACATGAGTCATTTGAAAGGTTTCAGCATAACCCTATTCCCTCTCAAAATGTAGTATCCCAATGATGTCCAGACATCGCACGGTGTCAGCAGGGCTTACTAATGTGAAGCTGCAAAGACGGAGGGTCTCTTTAGGACACTATCCTAAGCTTCAGGCATCCCATGCTTTTCTTTTTTCTCCACTTGGTGAAATACATCATTCATCAAAGTTCAGCTTTACCATATGACACAGTGATTTCACTTCTGGGTACATTTCCAAAAGAATTGAAATCAGGATCCCAAAGAGATATCTGCACTTCCATGTTCATTGCAGCATTATTGACAATAGTCAAGTAATGCAATCAACCTGTTTTCTTCCACAAATGAGTGGGTAAAGAAGATGTGCTATATCTATGCAATAGAATATTACCTAGTCTTAAAAAAGAAAGAAATCTTGCCATTTGCAACAGCATGGATGAACCTGTGAAACATTTTGTTAAGTGAAATAAGCTACGAACAGAAGTACAAACACTGCATGATTACACTTATATGAGGAATCTATAACAGTCAAACTCTTGGATCAGGCACAGTGGCTCATACCTGTAATCCCAGCACTTTGAGAAGCCAAAATGGGAGAATAGCTTGAGCCCAGGAGTTCAAGACCAGATTGGGCAATATAGTGAGACTCTGTCTTTACAAAAAATTATTTTAAAAAATTAGCCTGGCATGGTGGCATGTGCCTGTAGTCCCAGCTCCTTGGGAGGCTGAGGTGAAAGGACTGCTTAAGCCTGGGAGGTCAAGGCTGCAGTGAGCCTTGAATGCCCCACTGCACTCCATCCTGGGCAACAGAGTGAGACCCTACCTCAAAGAAAGCAAAGCAAAACAAAGACAAAATAGTCAAACTTATAGAAATAGAGAATACAATAGTGGTTGCCAGGAGCTGGGGTGGAGGGATGGGTGGACAAAATGAATTATTCAGTGGGCATAAAGTTTCAGTTCTGCAAGATGAGTAGGTCCTAGAGATCTGTACTACACTATGCAGTATAGTGCCTTTAGTCAACACAGTATTGTGAACTCGAAATTTGTAAAGAGTGCAGATATCATGTTACATGCCCTTGCCACAAACACAAAACTAAACAAAAGGGTCACAAGGAACCTTTGGGAGTGTTGGCTATGTCTATTACGTCAATTTTGGTGATGGTATCACAGGTGTTTACATATATTCAAACTCATCCAATTTAAATTGTTCACATTAAATACATGCAGTTTTTGTATATCAATCACACTTCAATAAAGCTGTTAGAAAAGTTGCTTTCTGTGTGAAGTCCCCCTTGATCTTGCCTCCTCTTCCCCGTCATGGGGCAGACTCACTCATGCAAGCTCCTGCAGTCTGAGGTCAAGCATTTTAATAATGTTTTCTCAAATGTCACTGCAGTCCTTTGGGTGCGCATCCTTTCATTCCTCACAAGACTGTGTGGACTTTTGAGGGGAGAGTCTGAGCTTTGTTCATCTCTGAGTCTTTATCAGGGTGCCAAGCTCAGTAGACACTAATAGAAGATGCCCCCTGCATGAACAAATGAGTTCCCTAAGGCTGGAAGGCTGGGATAGAAGTAAGAATGACACAGCTGGAAGATTCTCTGTTCATGCAAACAACTGAAATGGTTTAGTATAAAGCTGCAAGAGATCAAGAAAGGAGAGTGAGGCAGAAGGGTGCAGACAATAGGGCTGTGATCACAGATGCCACACTTTCTCCGTTCCTGCAAGTCATGAGGAGGAGAGTGAGCGCAAGTCTGATGTTAATATTAGTCCTTCTGGCTGGGCATGGTGGCTCACACCTGTAATCCTAGCACTTTGGGAGGCCGAGTTGGGTGGATCACTTGAGGTCAGGAGTTTGAGACCAGCCTGGCCAACATAGTGAAATCTCATCTCTACTAAAAATACAGAAATTAGCCAGGTGTGGTGGCACACGCCTGTAATCCCAGCTACCTGGGAGGCTGAGGCAAGAGAATGGCTTCAACCCAGGAGACAGAATTTGTAGTGAGCCAATATTGCGCCACTGCACTCCAGCCTGGGCAACAGAGCAAGACGCCAAAAAAAAAAAAAAAAAAAAAAAAAAAAGAAAAAAAGCAGCGTTGGGGAAAGAAAGAAAGAAAAATTAGCCCTTTTACAGTGGCATAAGAAAAATAGGTGGCATTTTATTCAGACGGTGTGTGTGTGTGTTGGAACTGGGTGGGGAGGCAAGAGCAGGGGACCCTGCCTTCACCTTGGGTCAGCTATATGTTCTCTCTGACCCTTGGTTCCTCACCAACCACATGGATATTTCAAGATGCACACCATGGGGTTGTTGCGGTGATTAACTGGGATGGGGTCATGAAAGCATCCAAGTACATAGCTGGTGCTTGGTCAGTGTTTGTAACCGACAGTTATACTGTATCATTCTCGAGGGAGGACAATAAGAGTTTCAATATGTCAAGTACCTACCTTGTTCCAGGCACTATACTAGTCCTGCATGTGCACTATATTCAATACTTCCAACAAGTGGACAAGGACAATACCTTGCCGCTACAAAAACCAAAGCTCACATGTTAACAGAATTGTTCCAGAAGGAACAATCTGAGTGGTGGGAGTGGTAGAGAAGAGCCTGAGCTTAAATCCCGCTCTGCACAACAGGGAAACAATTCATTTTACTGCACGGTGGCTTGGCTCTCTCACCCCCTTTCACCTCTTCTGTTGGGAGAAGTCAGGAAACTGCAAAGGATACTTGTCAGCAGCTGGAGATTAGATTGAGAATTGCCTGCCACAGTCAGAAAAACCTGTGGAAGATTTGGAAGGCAGATCTGGAGTAGCAACTGTGGTCCACCTCCTGCAGCTTCTGAAGGCGAAGAGGTGGGTCTCATGGGAGTGCATTTTGAGTCCAAACACCCTGTTCCAGGGAGCCTGCAGAGCCAGTGGAGTCAGGGGCAGCCTCCTCTTCTCTGGCTCTTCTCTATAGTGCTGTCAAGAGCTCAGCAGCAGGCCCATTCCTTGTTCTATCCAGTGATTTTATGGGCACCCACTTCCTTGTATTAAACCTTTCTGTGTTCCAAATACCTGGGGCAGTTCCTCCCTCTTGCACTGGATCCTCACACACACAATCACGGAGCAGAGGTAGACTGGAACTCTTGAGTAATGAGTTCCAAGAATATGATTATGCACATAGTCATCACATCATTTGCATATAGTTATTCTCTTTTCATCACCCTACCTCCTTTTTTTACTCTTAACATAATAGATTTTTAAAAATAGATAATAGATGTTGTCTGATTTTTCCCCACATGTTTTTTGAAGCTTAAGAGTAAATGAAGGGTTGGACTCGGATGTTGAGGAAAAGCCTCACCTAGGTGCATGTGAGTGTGCTACATCATGTCTGAGCATGTGTGGTGATGGATGTGAGCTCTAGGACCCTGAATAAGAGCACAGTTCATTGAATGGACTCTTCTAGCTCATGAAATTAATCAAATGATCTAATGATTGTGATTGCAAATGACATAAGACAGAACATGACAACTTGTGCTCCTTGGTTTGTTTCAGGCCATGAAAGGATGATGGAAAAGGTAATATTTAAAGACGTTAAAGTTGAACTTATAGAATAATTTATATTTATGAACATGGTCTATCCCCGGACACCATATGAACGCATGATAATGTTACAGAACCACGGCAGCACGAGTGTATCGATGTGTGGGTCTCCTCCCCTCCCCACTGCAACTCTGACCACAGTAGAGCATCGAAGGATTGTCTGCTTCCTTTATTTTCCTCCCTGGAACTTCAAAGCAAGAAAGCACCATCATGACTGGGAACATTCTCCCCATAAAAGCAGCCAGGCAGAATAAGAACTAAACTCTCAGGGAATCTGTACCTTGAGTGACCTAGGAAAACTGATAACTTTAGACAAAGAGAAAGGTGAGGTTCAGATGTCTTGTGGCAGAAGAGAAATGAAGAGGTAGACAAGAGGCCAAGATGGCCGTGCCCCGTTGGTATAGATAAGCGATATGTTGTGCCTGGGTTGGGGGCAATTTGTAAGGAGTATAAGAGAGTCCCTGATACTTACGGGTTTAGATAATAAAAGAAGAAAAGAAAATTAGTAAGAATTATGCCAATCTATTCATGGAAACAGGCATGAATCAATGAATCATTATTTGGGCTTTTTTTTTTTTTTTTTTAAAACAAAACAAAATAAAAAAACTGTAATGTTTCCAGTCTGGACATCATGAGGTTTTATAAGGTTTACAGACAAAAGTAACTTTCTTATAAGAATTTTTCCATGGGGGTATTAAAAATAATTTTTTTTTTTTTTTTTTTTTGGATTAGAAAAGAGGAAGAAAAGGCCGGGCGCGGTGGCTCAAGCCTGTAATCCCAGCACTTTGGGAGGCCGAGACGGGCGGATCACGAGGTCAGGAGATCGAGACCATCCTGGCTAACATGGTGAAACCCCGTCTCTACTAAAAATACAAAAAAAAA